>NW_007256245.1:385592-406078 GCF_000164805.1 Carlito syrichta | reverse complement strand
GGGGCCGGGCGGCGGCAGAGTGAAGGGGCGTGCCCGGCGGCCGGTTCCCTACGACGCCGGACACTCCTGGAGCTAGTGGGGCGGGGAGGCGGCCACCCCAGCCTGGGCCCGGAGAGGAAACGTAAGTGCCGGGAAGTTAGGAGGACGATCCCCTCGCCAGTCCTCGCCACCTTTCCCCTGCCAACCCCATCCCAGCTCCGACCCGAGGGTGCGCCCTCCCTCTGGTCACTGTGCTCACTGTCCGTGGCCGCCAGCGGACACCCAGAGGACCCCCTCCCTCCCCCATACCGCGCTCGGAAGAGGGCTGAACGCCATGCCCGCCTGTGGGAGCGGCAGAAGGGCCTCCCGGACCCCGCGAGGGTGCCGGCGCGCGCCGGGGTGTGACGGAACCTCTGGAAGCCGCGTGCGCCGGGCGCCAAGGAAGGAAAGAGAGGAGAGGGCCGCGCGGGTCCCTGGCAGCCTTCCAGCCAGCTCCCGGCACGTTTGCCTCCATTCAGTCACGGAGGGATGGAAGAGAGCCCCAGTCCTCGAGGCTTTTTCCTTTCTGTGAGGCCAGCATATCTATATCTATATCTATATAGTTTTTTCTTTCACAGAACAATTTCGGAATTCCTCGGTCTGTGCTAAGCTGTATCCTTGTCCTCAATCAAGTAGCAAAGACAGACATGTAAACAAATTTAGACACAATGTGATGACTGCAACAAAAAGCATTATGAGGTTAAATGTAAAGTAACATTAATGGCAGCGAGGGACCACAGGATGCAGGGACGGCTTCCTGAGGTGGGCGCTGACGAAACTGGATTTTGAGAGACCAGGTGAAATTTGCTCAAGACCATTTCCGGTAGAAAGAACTCGCGTGGTCCCTCACCTGACTGAGTGGTGCAGTCGGAGATAAACTGAACAGGTAAACTGGTCTTAAAGGGCGAAAATGGGAGAAACTCTCTGCCCCCCATGGGCCACTGGGCTCCCCTGAAAGGTTCTGAGGGATTTTGTTTCTGTTGTTTTCGTTTATTTTCGAGTTTGTAAATCACGTACTTGGTAACAACATTCATGTGATAAAAGTATAGATACGATGATCAGCTGCTCTGTTCTGGTAGCAACCGTGGTGCCTCAGGTTTTTTGTTTTTTTTTTTTTTGGTATCTTTTCAGAGTCTGCAAATAAGCAGTTTATAAAGATGATCATTCCAGAGATATTCTACAGCCCAGTTAAAGTGTGAGGCAGTGATCTACAGGCATCTGTTTATATAGGTGGATTGGAAAGAGGGAAAACTCAGAAGGCAGAGAAAGACCGGAATGTAAGTCCCTAAGAGTACAGTCTATCTTATTCACAATTATATCTTCAACATTTGGCATAGTGCCTAATTCGTAAGTATTTTATCAACTAATTAAATGAGAATAACACAAGCCTAAATTAAAGCAATGGCAATGGAGAGGAAAGAACCAATTTGAGAAATATTTAAAAGTGGGAGTCAATAGAACTTTGTGTCTGTAATGGTTACTTTTACATAATAACTTGGCTAGGCCATGATACCTGTTACTCAGTTTTTGGTCAAACACCAGTCAAGTTGTTGCTATGAATGTTTTTTTTTTTTTTTCCTGAGTTGGTGTCTCATTCCATTGCCCAGGCTGCAGTGCAGTGGCATGCTCACGGCCATCCCAGCAGTTAGCCTCAGCCTTCCAAGTAGCCAGAACTATAGGTACGTGCTACTACGCCCAGTTAATTTTTATTTTTTTTATTGTAGAGACGAGGTCTTGCCAAGTTGCCTAAGCTGGTCTCAAACCTGTGGGCTCAGGCAATCCACTAGCCTCGGCCTCCCAAAATGCTGGTATTACAGGCTGAGCCACCGTGCCGGGCTGCTATGAATGTATTTGTTAGATGTGGTTAACATTTTCATCAGTAGACTTTGACTCAGCCTCCATAATGAGGGTGGACCTCATCCAGTCAGTCCAAATTAAGACAAGACCCTAAAGAAGAAGCAATTCTGTGTCTAGAATGCAATGTCAAAACTTTATTGGGTCCCCGGCCTGCTTACCTATCCTGCAGATATGGAATTTACTGGTTCCCTGAAGCATGTGAGCCAATGCCTTCAAATAAATCTCTTTCTGTATATACATATCCTATTAATTCTGTTTCTCTAGAGAACCCTGATTAATGTACTGACTGGCTAAATATAAATATGAAGGAGGAGGGAAAGGGAGTAGATGATAATGCCTTTGGAGATTAAATGACACCTACCTAGTTGCTCAAGTAAAAAACCTGAGCGCTATCCTTGATTTCTTCCCCTCTCTCACCCATAAATTCATTCCATCACCAAGTTCAGTGGTTCTGCCGTCCATATTAATCTTGAAGCCATTTAATTACCTCATATTTCTTTCTACCTCCTTAATCCAGGCTGTCTCTAGACTGTTCTATTATAATATCTCCCAGTTGGTGTTCCTTCTTCTACTCTTTCTTGTATACAGTCCATTTACTACACACAGGTAGTTTGCTTCTTTAAATGTGTATATCAGATTGTGACACTGCTTCCCTCCAGTTCAAATCCATTCAATGGCTTCTTACTTTTAGAATAAAGTTGGACTCCTTACCATAACTTGCAAGGCCTTGCATAGACTGACTCCTACCTTTCACTGACCCCCCTCAGCCATTCTCTCTCTCATTAACTTAATTGCTACTGGCCCTGTATGGCTACTAAGCTTTTTCCTATTTGGGGGCTTTGTATTTACTGTTTTACCTACAGTGCCCTTTCCACACTTTGCATGGTTGTTTTCTCTTCCTCCTTCACATCAAAGATCAAATGTTACTTTTGCAGAAAGCCCTTCTCTGATCTCCCTCCTGCAAGGGACCATTCCAGTCACTCTCTATCTCATCAGTCTGTTTTTGTCATAGTATTTATCACAATCTAATTATTTTGTTTACGTATTAAATATCTGTTTGGAGCACAGGTATCTTATCTGTGTTTTTACTACTGTATTCCCAGTGCCTGGCACATAGTCAATGCTCAATAAATGTTTTTGAAAATGACTGAATGTTGTCTCTGATCATAATAAGGAGTCCAGGATAAATGAAGTTTGGCCACACAGATCTTGACATTCTAGTGGGACATCCAAACGGAAGTGTCTGATACACTTTGCAACTATAGCGGCTTGGACTTACAGACAGAGAACTAGGAATCATCTGATCATGGTGGTGAATGAAGTCATATGCAGGTAGAGGCTATCTGAAGATGCTATAGAGTGAGAAAAAGAACCTTGAAAGACATCAACGTTTAAGGAGCAGCCAGAAGAAAAAGATGTAGGGCAGATAGTGTGTTAAAGCACTGGGCATGGTGATTCACTCCTGTAATTCCCACACTTGGGGAGGCCCAATCAAAAGAATTGCTTGCGCTCAGGAGTTCGAGACCAGCCCAAGGAACATAGCGAGATCTCATCTCTACAAAAAAATCAATAAATTAGCCATGCGTGGTGGTACGCACCTGCAGTGGTGGTACATGCCAGCTATTCAGGAGGCTGAAGTGAAAGAATCTCCTGAGCCCAGGAGGTCGAGGCTGTGGTGAGTCATGATTATGCCACTGCACTCTAGCCTGGTGAGAGTGAGACTCCCAACTCAAAAAAGACAGAAAAAATATAGATAAAAATTGGAAGAAGATATATATGTCTTCTTTGTGTCTTTGTGTGGAAGATATGTATACATATATTTCTTCTAGTGTGTGGGAGAGTTTGTAAGAAAAAGTTAAAAATTTGAAATACCGTAGAATATGGCATATTCAAAAAAATCACTGCTTGGAGGTCAGGAGACCTGACGCTAGTCATTCAAATGGTCAGATTATATTGAACAGGACACTTCTGTTGAGTGGGAAGAGCTCACAATAATTCCTTATTTTCCTGGTACACAAGAGTAGGTGGACTCCCCAAAGTGATGTATGCTGCCATAACATAGCTGATTGGACTGCAGGGGGTCAGGAGTATATTAACTATGAATCTGATGAAGCTTAACCTTCAGGGCCCCTCACTGAATGGATCCTTTTCATTCTTCAAGAAAGCTGTCTAACTTGTATGTGTTTAAATCCATGTAAAATCTGGATTTGCCCCTCATAGGAATATAAGTAACCTATGGAACCATCAAATTCTGTGGTAGCTAGTCTCCAACATAACCCTCAATGAACAGTATTCAATTCCTAATGTAGTTTTCTTCCCTTGAATCAGGGCTACCCCTGATTCATTTTTGACCAATAGAGAATTAGGGCAGAAGTGACACCCAAGCCTAGGCTATTATATGCCTTGAAGCTTCCACCTGTGCCTTTTGGAATTCTCACTTTTGTGGAAGCCAGCTACCATTTAAGAAGTCTTTTTTTTTTAATTTGAGTTGAAGTCTCACTCCTTTGCCCAGGCTGGAGTGCAGTGGCAAGTTCACGGCCACCCCAGTGTCAACCTGCTGAGCTCAGGCAATCCTTCTGACTCTGCCTTCCAAGTAGCCAGAACTATAGGCGTGCTACCACACCCAGCTAATTTATTTATTGTAGAGATGAGGTCTCACCAAGTTGCCCAGGCTGTTCTCGAACCCGTGGACTTAGGCAATCCCCTCACCTCAGCCTCCCAAAGTGCTGGGATTACGGGCTTGAGCCACTGTGCCCCACCAAGCCTTACTACCCCAAGACCACCATTCTGTAATGAAGTTCAAGTTAATGACATGGAGAAGCTATATATTTAGAGAGGAAACAGCCTCTGACTGTTTGAGCTCTCCCAGCAGAAATGTCGTATATGAGAGTGAGGAAGCCATCTTGGATATCCATCCTAGTTGAGTCCTCAAATGACTCCATCCCCAATCACCATATGTGTGCAGCCACAGAAGACCCTGAGTGACAATTGCCCAGCTGAGTCCAGTCAAACCATAGATCTGTGAAAGACAAGTTATTTTAAGATGTCTAAGTTTGGGGTGAGTTGTTTTGAATTAATAGATAATTAAGATTTTCTTTCTCAGGACTAGCTTTGGAACTCAAGACTCTTAAAGGCCTGGGAGTTGTTGGTGGCTGATGACAGCATCCTGGAGGGCCACAACTTCCTGCTCAAGTGATTTCTCAAACCACCTTCCTTCCTCCTACCTGCCCTGAGGTCCAGTTGTCCAGCTCTTCATTAAATTCCAAAAGACTAGCTACTTGGAAGGCTGAGGTGGAAGGATCACCGGAGCCCAGCAGGTTGAGGCTGCAGTAGCCAGGAGCGGCCAGTGCACTCCAGTCTGGGAGACAGAGTGAGACTCCAACTCAAAAAAAAAAAAAAAATTCCAAAAGGTACCCAAGTATCTTTCCAGTAAATTCCATCCTTGGGTTCAGCTAAAAATCTTAAATTCATGGGCCATTATTGTGGCTCATGCCTATAATCCCAGGGCTTCAGGAGGCTGAGGTAGGAATGATCACTTGAGCCTAGAAGTCCAAGACCAGCCCAGGCAATATAGTGAGACCTCATCTCTACAAAAATAAAAGATTAGCTGGGCATGGTTGTGCACACCAGTAGTCCCAGCTACTTGGGAGGCTGAGGCAGGAGGATTGCTCTGAGCCCAGGAGGTTGAGGCTGCGGTGAGCTGTGATGGTGTCACTGTACTCTAGCCTAAGTGACAGAGTGAGACTTTGACTCAAAAAACAAAAAATCTGGCCAGGCTTGTTGGCTCAGCCTATAATCACACGCTTTGGGAGGTCGAGGTGAGTGAATTGCCTGAGCCCGCAGGTTTGAGACCCGCCTGGGCAGCAGAGTGAGACTCCTACTTAAAAAAAAAAAATTAGCTGGGCTCGGTGGCTCAGCCTGTAATCCCGCGCCTTTGGGAGGCTGAGGTGAGTGGATTACCTGAACACGCGGGTTCGAGACCCGCCTGGGCAGCGAGACCTCATCTCTACAATAAATCAAAAAATCAGCTGGGCGTGGTAGCGCGCGCCTGTAGTTCCAGATACTTGGAAGGCTGAGGCGGAAGGATTGCCGGAGCCCAGCAGGTCGAGGCTGTGGTGGCCGGGAGCGGCCACTGCACTCCAGTCTGGCGACAGAGTGAGACTCCCACTCAAAAAAAAAAATAAAATTGACATTTGGCTTAAAAATTAGTGTCTTGTGATTTTGATCTCATTAATTCTGGATGCACTGAGTGAATAAATTTTCTGGACTTAGAAGTCCAAATTTTGGCTGGGTGTGGTGGCTCACACCTGTAATCCCAGCACTTTGGGAGGTGAAGGCAAGAAGATTGCCTGAGTCCAGGGGTTTGAGACCATCCTGGGCAACTTGGCAAGATCTTGTCTCTACAATAAATCAAAAATTAGCCAGGCATGGTGGCATACACCTGTAGTTCCAGCTACTTGGAAGGCTGAGGCAGAAGGATCACCTGAGCCCAGCAGGTCAAGGCTGCAGTGGCCATAAGCGTGCTATTGCATTCCAGCCTGGGCAACAGAGTGAGACTCCAACTCAAAAAAAAAAGTCCAAATTCTGAAATGTGGGCTAATTTATTCATTCAACAATTATTGAGTGCCTACCCTGTACCAAGTATTAGTCCAGGCTCTGGGGATCTTAACTTCAAAGTATTAAATCATGTGCAATTGAAAATGGGGCATGGGGGTTGGGCACAGCTACTCAAGCCTATAATCCCAGCACTTTGGGAGGCCGAGGTGAGGGGATTGCCTGAGCCTATGGGTTCGAGAACAGCCTGGGCAATTTGGTGAGACCTCATCTCTACAACAAACCAAAAAATTAGCCAGGCATGGTAGTACGCACGTGTAGTTCTCGCAACTTGGAAGGGTGAGGCGGAAGGATTGCCTAAGCCCAGCAGGTCACCCCTGGGGTGGCTGTAAACGTGCCACTGCACTCCAGCCTGGGTGATGGAGTGAGACTCCAACTCAAATTAAAAAAAAAAGAAAAAGAAAATGGGGCTTGGGGGTTGAAGGTGCTATGGAAAGCTATACGGGCTATGTGTGTGCAAAACTTAGAAGTTTTGAAGCAGAAAATGAGAATTCACTCAGTATTATGATTACTACTTTTTCAAATGAGGAAGCAGGAAAACAAGTATCTAGAACTGTGTCCTATAGGAACTTCATTCGGCCATAAAAAAACGAAACTGTGATTCACATGTTAGTCTCCACATATAGGGAGTCCTATAATCACAAATACTGTAAAAGTATATTCCCATTTTACACAGATTAGCAACTAGGTAATCAATTAACTTCTTAAGAAATTTCATCATTAAAGCTATAGGAGAGTAAATGACAGCAAAAATGAACCAGAGCTGCTCATGGCTTCTTTTTAAGAGGCAGTATTAAGCACCAGACTAAAATTCTCATAAAAGATGAAGTAGGTTAAAGCTTGAAGAGCAGATTTTAATTGCAAATACAGCCAGGATGATAAACTCCTATGTATAAAATGCCAAAATTACTGAGTCATTACATTTTTTTCAATGAATTCTTATGAAAAGAAATACTTGCTTTTCTTTCTTAGTTGAAGTCTTACTTTGTCACCCAGGCTGGAGTGCAGTAGCATGCTTATGGCCACCACAGCCTCAACCTGCTGAGCTCAGGTGATCCTCCAGCCTCAGCCTCCCAAGTAGCAGGGACTACAGGTGAGCGCCACCACTCCTGGCTCATTTTTTTAATTTATTGTAGAGACAAGGTCTTGCCAAGTTGTCCAGGCTGGTCTCAAACCATTGGGCTCAGGTCAATCCTCTCACCTCTGCCTCCCAAAGTGCTGGGATACCAGGCATGAGCCATGGCACCCAGCTAGGGGTACATTTTTAAGAAGATTTGATTTTTGATTTTTAAGATTTGATACAGAAACAGTTAAATTAATTTTTACCATTTTAAAAAATTTATTTATTTATTTTTAAGTTGGAGTCTTTTTTTTTTTTTTTTTTGAGTTGGAGTCTCACTCTGTCGTCCAGACTGGAGTGCAGTGACATGTTCACGGCCACTGCAGCCTCGACCTGCTGGGTTTAGGTGATCCTTCCACCTCAGCTTTCCAAGTAGTTGGAACTACAGACACATGCCACCATACCTGGCTAGTTTTTGTGATTTATTGTAGAGACAAGGTCTCACCAATTTGCTCAGGCTGGTCTCAAACCCCTGGGCTCAGGCAGTTCTCTCGCCTCAGCCTCCCAAAGTGCTGGGATCACAGACTGAGCCACCGTACCTGGCCCTTCCTTGAAAGTTTTAAAACAAAGTTAATTAGAGAAAGAGAAAGAGAGACATGCCAGAGATGTCATGAGTGAGAGAAACCACTGAAAGTCATATAACTTCTAACTGGTCTCCCATCCACCCAGTCTATTTCCAAAGTGATCTTTTTTCTTTTTGTCAGTCAGAGTCTGTCACCCAGGTTGGAGTACAGTGGCATGCTGACAGCCACTGCAACCTCGACCTGCTGGGCTCAGGCAATCCTTCCACCTCGCCTCCAAGTAGCTGGAACTACAGGCTTGCGCCACCATGCCCAGTTAAATTTTTTTTTATTTATTGTAGAGATGAGGTCTCTCCAAGTTGCCAGGCTAGTCTCGAACCCATGAGCTCAGGCAATCCTCTCTCCTTGGCCTCCCAAAGTGCTGGGATTACAGGCTTGAGCCACCACACCCAGCCCCAAAGTGATCTTTTTTTTTTTTTTTGAGTTGGAGTCTCACTCTGTGGCCCAGACTGGAGTGCAGTGGCCGCTCCTGGCCACCACAGCCTTGACCTGCTGGGCTCCAGTGATCCTTCCGCCTCAGCCTTCCAAGTAGCCGGAATTACAGGCATGCGCTACCATGCCCGGCTGATTTTTTTATTTATTGTAGAGATGAGGTCTTGCCAAGTTGCCCAGGCGGGTCTCTAACCCGCAGGCACAGGCAATCCACTCACCTCAGCCTCCCAAAGCGCAGGATTACAAGCTGAGCCATCGAGCCCAACCAAAGTGATCTTTTAAAGGCAAACTTAACCATTTACTCCTCTGCTTGAACCTCCCCTCCCACAACCAAACCTAGCTTTGGCTCCTCAATACATACTCTTAAGAATCTCCACTTAAGCTAGGCGCAGTGGCTCATGCCTGTAATCCCAGCACTTTGGGAGGCCAAGGTGAGAGGATTGCCTGAGCTCAGGGGGTCGAGACCAGCCTGGGCAACTTGGTGAGATCTCGTCTCTACAGTAAATAAAAAAATTAGCTGGGTGTGGTGGTGTGCGCTTGTGGTTCCAGCTACTTGGAAGGCTGAGGCAGGATTGCCTGAGCCAAGAAGGTAAAGGCTGCGGTGGCATGCCACTGTACTCCAGCCTAGGCAAGTGTGAGACTCAAAAAACAAACAAAAAATCTCCACTTAAATGCTTGTTATTAGCACTTTCAAAGCCATTCTCCTTTATGACCTTTTCCCAACCATGTCAATCTCTACTGCTAGATTATAAATTTAAAGGGGGCCGGGTTCAGTGGCTAATCCCAGCATTTTGGGAGGCCGAGGTGAGTGGATTGCCTGAGTCCACGGGTTTGAGACCAGCCTGGGCAACTTGGCAAGACCTCATCTCTACAGTAAATCAAAAGTTAGCTGGGCATGGTAGAGCATGCCTGTAGTTCCAGCTACTTGGAAGGCTGAGGTGGAAGGATCGCTGGGGCCCAGCAAGTCGACCCTGGGATTGCTGTGAGTGTGCCACTGCACTCCAGCCTGGGCGACAGAGTGAAACTCCAACTCAAAAAAATAGATAAATAAAGTAAGTTTAAAGGCAGTGTCAGTGTTAGGTAGCTGGAATTACAGGCATGCACCACCATGCCTGGCTAATATTTTGATTTATTGTAAAGATGGGGTCTCACCAAGTTGCCCAGGCTGATCTGGAACCCATGGGCCCATGCAATCCTCTCACCTCAGCCTCCCAAAGTGCTGAGATTATAAGCGTGAGCCCCCATGCCCGACCATGTAGTGTTATTTATTTATTTTTTTTGAGTTGGAGTCTCACTCTGTCGCCCAGACTGGAGTGCAGTGGCCGCTCCCAGCCACCGCAGCTTCGACCTGCCGAGCTCCGGCGATCCTTCCGCCTCAGCCTTCCGAGTAGCCGGAATTACAGGCGCGCGCTACCACGCCCGGCTAATTTTGATTTTATTGTAGAGATGAGGTCTCGCCTGCCCAGGTGGGTCTCGAACCCGCAGGCTCAGGCAATCCACTCACCTCAGCCTCCCAAAGGCGCGGGATTACAGGCTGAGCCACCGAGCCCAGCTAGTGTTATTTTTAAAGTGACTTTTTACGGGCATTAGGGAGGCTACTCAGTTAACTTTAACATCTATTATCCTGTCAAATACAACTTTAAAGCGTATTATAAGGCCAGGCATGGTGGCTCAAGCCTGTAATTCCAGCATTTTGGAAGGCCGAGGTGAAAGGATTGCCTGAGCTCAGGGGTTCAAGACCAGACTGGGCAACTTGATGAGACTTATATAAATAAAAATAAGCCAGGTGTGGTAGCGTGCACCTGTAGTTCTGGCTACTTGGAAGCCTGAGGCGGAAGGATCACCGAGCCCCGTAGGTCAAGGCTGTGGTGGCCATGAGCGTGCCACTGCACTTCAGCTTGGGCAACAGAGAAAAAGCTTATTATATAGTAGCCACTAAAAACTCTAGTTCATTTGGTTCATGCATTCCTAAGGGTATTCTCCTAACTGGGCAAATACTTTATGTGAGTCTGCTGTCCCAACTACTTATCATACTTGAAGCCATCTAACAGTTACTCTTAATTTTCTCATCATCCAATTCTTCGTTAACATTCAATATTTTCATCAAAATTTTCTCAACAGTCATGTGTGACCGCTCCATTATTACTTCTCCAGTTTTTTTTAATTTTTATTTTATTTTTTATTTATTTTTTTTGAGTTGGAGTCTCACTCTGTCACCCAGACTGGAGTGAAGTGGCCGTTCCCGGCCACCGCAGCGTTGACCTGCTGGACTCTGGCGATCCTTCCGCCTCAGCCTTCCAAGTAGCCGGAATTACAGGTATGCACTACCACGCCCAGCTGATTTTTTGATTTATTGTAGAGATGAGGTCTCGCTGCCCAGGCGGGTCTCGAACCCGCGGGCTCAGGCAATCCACTCATCTCAGCCTCCCAAAGGCGTGGGATTACAGGCTGAGCCACCGAGCCTGGCTTCCAGTTTTTTTTTTAATGCAACCTATTACCCATGGCTTCTTTAAAAAAACGTTCCCTGACATCTGTGGTTCTCTGTTGTTACAATATCTCAATCCTACTGCTCACGCCTGCATTCTGGCTTCAGCAATCTCCAAAACCTTGTGTATAGTTCTCATCTCTTCCTCAGTGAACTAGCTGCTTTAACATCTCCATTCTGTTAAGTTACTTGTATGTTGCTTTACAATTTACATCATGCCTTGGTGTTTTAGTTCATCTTTATAAATTCCGAAAAGTAGGTCTTAGTGCACCCATTTTATAGATAACAGTTGTCCTGCCTAATAAGTTGCTAAGTTTTCAGGGACTTGAATTCAGGCCTTTTGACTCTGAGCTTCATACTTTCAGTAACCATGCTTCCAAGTCAACTATTTGCCTGAAGCAAAATCATTTATTTCTAAAGGATTACTGCAGTGACTCTCAAACCTTTGTGTGTATCACTCTTTTGGAGCTTAGGGAAAATAGTTACGAGATATCACAGAGATTGGGGTGGGCCAGAGTGCTATTCTACAGTTAAATTGGCTAGTTGTCTTAGCCCATAGATCAAACATAAATCCATCTTAGCTCGCTATAATCTGGTTCTTTCTTGCCATCTTATCTTTCCTCTTCAAAACCAACCCCTTTTATTCAGTTTGGTATCCTCAAGTGTTTTATTTTACCTGTGTTCACAGTAGTTCCAGAAATTAAGTATGTCCTTCCTTTTAAAATCATCACTTTGAGTAATGGCAATTAAAAGACCCAGGTTCTAGTTCCAGATCTGTGATCTTGGGAAGACACTCTTCTAAATCCATTCCTAGACCTGGTGCAGTGGCTCATACGTGTAATCACAGCACTTTGGAAGGTTGAGGCAGGACTGCTTGAGCCCAGTAGTTCAAGACGAGGCTCAGCAACATAGTGAGACTCATCTGTACAAAAAATACAAAAGAGCCAGACTCAGCAGCTCAGCCTGTAATCCCGTGCCTTGGGAGGCTGAGGTGAGTGAATTGCCTTAGCCCGCGGGTTCGAGACCTGCCTGGGCAACTTGATGAGACTCCATCTCTACAATAAATCAAAAATTAGCCGGGTGTGGTAGTGCACGCCTGTAGTTCCAACTACTTGGAAGGTTGAGTCGGAAGGATCCCCGGAGCCCAGCAGGTCGAAGCTGCAGTGGCCAGGAGCGGCCACTGCACTCCAATCTGGGTGACAGAGTGAGACTCCAACTCAAAAAATTAAAAAAAAAAAAAATACAAAAGCTAGCCAGGTGTGGTAGTGCATGCTTGTAGTCCCAGCTATTTGGGAGGCTGAGGTGGGAAGATCACTTGTGCCCAGGAGGCTGAGGCTATAGAGTGAGACCTCATCTCAAAATATAAATAAATCCATTCCTTATGTGTAAAATAAAGAGGCATACTTTAGTTTAAAAATTAGATTATCTGTAGGCCTATTTTGTACCACTGTATAGTCCTTACAATTTTTTTTTTCAAACCCTTGTGTTGAGGGTTGACTTTCAATAGATCACAGTGAGGAAGCTGCTTTGCTACATACAAAATACCAACCCAGAAGTAGGTCATCTACGAATGGTTTAGCACCAGGTTCCCCAGGAATGTGAGGTATGACATTTTTTTTCTTTTGAGTTGGAGTTTCATTTTGTCGCCCAGGCTGGAGTACAGTGGCAGGCTCACAGCCATGCATCCTTGACCTGCCAGGCTCAGGCGATTCTTCCACCTCAGCCTTCCAAGTAGCTGGAACTATAGGCACAAGACACCAAGCTAATTTTTTGATTTATTGTAGAGATGAGGTCTCACCAAGTTGCCCAAGCTGGTCTTGAACCCCTGGACTCAGGCAATCGTCTCACCTTGGTCTCCCAAAGTGCTGGGATTACAGGCTTGACCCGTCACGCCTGGCTGTTTAAAAAAATTTTTTGTTAGAGTCTCAATCTGTTGCCCAGACTGGAGTGCAGTGGCACACTCACTGCCACCATAGCATAGACCTGCTGGGCTCAGGTGATTCTTCTGCCTCAGCCTTCCAAGTAGCTGGAACTACAGGCACATGCCACTACACCTGGCTAATTTTTGGATTTATTATAGCGATGAGGTCTTGCCAAGTTGCCCAGGCTGGTCTCAAACCTATGGACTCAGGCAATCCTCTCATCTTGGCTTCCCAAAGTGCTGGAATTATAGGCGTGAGCCACCGCTCCTGGTCTTACATTTAAAAATAACATTTGGGCCGGGCTTGGTGGCTCAGCCTGTAATCCCATGCCTTTGGGAGGCTGAGGTGAGTGAACTGCCTGAGCCCGCGGGTTTGAGACCTGCCTGGGCGGCAAGACCTCATCTCTGCACTCCAGTCTGGGTGACAGAGTGAGACTCCAACTCAAAAAAATATATATATATATATCAGCCGGGCGTGGTACTGCATGCCCGTAATTCCGGCTACTTGGAAGGCTGAGGCGGAAGGATCTCCGGAACCCAGCAGGTCGAGGCTGCGGTGGCCAGGAGCGACCACTGCACTCCAGCCTGGGCGACAGAATGAGACTCCAACTCAAAAAAAAAAAAACAAAATAACATTTGGTTGGCTAAATTGGTTTATACACTAGAGAAAATTTTGTATCCATACACAAACACAATCACAGAAGAATGCCAAGGTATTGGGAAATAGCATGTTGTAGTGATAAATGAATTCAAAGTCTCCCAGAGGAGTGGTTAGTCTTGGGTCACAGCTTTCTCTGATCCTTAATTTCCTCATCTGTAACCAACTCTAAAGGTCCTTACAGGTCTGTCCTAAAGATCAACATCAAAAAGGAAATATGAAAAATTATATACTTGTAAACAAAAAAAAGGGCACTATACAAATATGTTGTCAGAAATATAGTTTCTGGTGGCTGACAAAATATCATCACAGAAAAGTGCTTTCATAAAAGTTTTATTTATCCCCACAACAACCCTGTGAGGTAGGGTGATCAGGGCATTTGGAGATGAAAAAACTAAATCTACATTACTTGTTCACGGCTATACTGCATAGTAAATAAGTAGAAATTAAATTGTGACTTTTAATGTCCATGACTTTATATTGATTCACGTGGAAACAGGCAGAGAGAATACTAACTCCCCCCTACCTTAATGCCAAAAGGACTCTGCCTTGAAAAATCCCATTTCAAAAGATGAAAGTAGAATTTCATTGCTTATTTCTACAAAGATTTATAAAATAAAAAAATAGTGAAATATTTTACAGATAATATATATAATGGTCTCATTCAGGGACATGTCCTTCAGCTGTATATATGATCAACTATTCCAAGACCTAGAAATGCAAACTCTTAAAAGTATGAATGACAAAAATGATAATGAGCAGTAGCCTCAATCTTCTTTATTATTCCTCCATGTATCTTGAATATGTTCTGTGAAATCTGGTCCCAGTTTTTTTTTTTTTGAGTCGGAGTCTCACTCTGTTGTCCAGGCTGGAGTGCAGTGGCACGCTCATGGTCCAGCCTGACCTGCTGGACTCAGGCGATCCTTCTTCCTCAGCCTTCCAAGTGGCTGGAATTACAGGCATGCATCACCACGCCCAGCTAATTTTTTGATTTATTGTAGAGACAAGCGCTCACCAAGTTGCCCAGGCTGGTCTCGAACCCCTGAGCTCAGGCAATCCTCTTGCCTCAGCCTCCCAAAGTGCTGGGATTACAGGCTTGAGGCACCACACCTGGCCTGGTCCCGGCTTTAAAACAAAACTCTACCACAAAGAGATGTCTGGTAAACTTTTATTTTGTTACCTACTCTCAAACCACTGTCACATTATTCAAAACAGTGACTTCCCAAACCTGGCTATTAGAATCACTGGGAGAGCTTTAAAAAAAATAACAACAGAACTCAGGCCCCACTCTAGACCCAGTGAGACAGTTCTTCCAAGGGTAGGCCCCAGGAATCTGTATTTTAAAAGCTCTTCAGAGTAATTCTAATGAACAGTCAGGTTTCGGAACAGGTTTGGGAACCCACTGGTATATCTTAAAATAGGAATATCAAAACCATAAAGTAGCTAGTATAAACATGTTGCTCTCTTTTCCTCTCTTTAAAAAGATCTCAAAACGTGTTATATCCTCAGAACGCTTGCCTCTGGGCAAGTAATTTCAAGATACAGAGAAACATTTTATAAAAATGTATCCTGGTTAGTGAGACTTGGATTCCAATAATAATTTAAATAGCATTTAAATATAAGATACTGAGTTTTGTGGTTCTTATGAAAATTCTTACAAGTATTTTATACAGGTTCCTCACAGGCTTTAAACTCAGGAAGACATGAAAAGTGATGACATAAGCACATCAGCACTAAAAAAATACTATACTCAAATATAGCTCATGAGAGGAGTAAGAAAGTGAATGAACAACAACCTAAGGCCTTTTGGCCCATACATTTTTGTTCCCAGTCCACTCTTCCCCTATAAGGGGAAATAAAATAAACATTCTTTCCTAGTTGCTTGGCATAGTTATTCGGTGGGTAACTATTAACTAAGTTAATTTAGATACACAAGATTAAGAGAGATAACAAATAAATACCTAGGAAGACAAAGAGAAGTCAGGTCAGAAAACCTTAACTAGCTAATGATGTAGCATATAACACCATCATATTAGTACAATTAAATAAAGGCTTCAGTGTCCTTTACATTTTAGCTTTATGTGATTGAACAGACGTGGAAGAGATCTGGTCCTTATGAAGAATTCTGTGCTCGCTGGAAAGATCTGTAGGAATAATGAAATGCTTTCTTCATTGATGAGATGAAGTCTCTGTTTTTCAGGCAGTTGTCAGAACAGGACAATGAGAAACGAACTTCTTTAGAAGGCTGAATGAAAGTAGTATCTAGCTGAAAAAGTCATTGGCCAAAGATAAATTTTTTTAAAAAAAATTCTATGTTAACCCTTAAAAAAAATATATAAAAAAACAATGTACACATCCATTTCACTGACAATTACAAGAAAATAGTTGTTTATAGAAGTTACACAATGCTTTCAACAAATCCCAAACAAATTTTGGGAGACAGATAAAGCCATCGGGTAAATAAATATACATACTAGCTAATACAAAACAAATTACTGTTACGAATTGTCATCAATTCTTAGGACCCGAGGAGAAATGTGGTAAAAAAATCTAATGAGGGTTACATATATTACATGGAATTAAAAACACAACTGATTAAAACATCCTAACAATGACACAAATATTTAAAAGAATGTCTTAAAAGTCAGACATTTATCACTGGAAATAGCACAATTTAAATACGTACTTCAAAGTTGTAATGTGTATACAGGTTACTTTTTGCTGTGTCTCATCAGGTATACATCTCTCCTGCATTTACTATAGTCAGTTTTTTTAAGAGTTCATGTTTCCTGTGTGAGCTGAAGGGACTAGGCATATCCTCAGTTCAAAAAATATACAGCTCCCATTAACTAAATGGAAGTGTTTTACACTTATGACAAAGAACAGAAATGGTAATGGGAAGATAAAGCATTATATTAAAGGTGGGAAAGGAAGCTGGCTAAATTGTCTCTATAAATTATTTTAAATTAAAAAAATGATTTAAGTAATGAAGAAAAAGTATACTAATTTTAGTCTCAAGAAATTTTCTCAGGCTATATAAGATTTATCTTTAGTTTATTTCTTTATGCTTGATTCATTTATCAGCTAACTTAAAAGAACTTTCCTAGCATGGGGCTGAAAACAAGTTTACAATTCATAAAAGATGATTAATTTAGAAATTGGTGTTTATTACTTTAGTGTGCACTGGCACAATGGTATAGGTGCTTACATTTCTCTTTAAATTATGGTAAAGCCCTTTGATACTGTATTTACTTAATCAGGAAAACGTTCAGCAATTATGCTGCATGCTGAAAGCTCAGATCTTGTATAGGTCTTGCTGTTTGAGCATAAAAAGGGAGGGAGCAGGGAGAAATGTTAACTAGGTTCACAATTTTGAGCAAGAGCATATGTAAAGGTAACGTATGTACATTTTATTTCAAGAAAGACAGAAGACAAACAGTGTAAAGATGCCCAGATGCCCTAAAGATAAATACATTTCAAAGATTCTCATTAAAATGAATCTGTAATATTTTTTCCTGCAAGCAAAATACCTTTCTTTAAATTAAAAAAAAAAAACAATATTCTGAATTGCAATGCTTTTGCTTTTTTTTTTTTGCAGAAAATCTGCCATGATTATTTTTTTAATGAATAAGGATTTTCCACAAAACAGGCTTGCTCTACATGCTAGATTTTTAAACAGTTCAGTGACACAATATGCTAACTACATACACAACAGATAATATAGTAAGAAAACACTCAACCTGATGAAAAGTTAAAATCTTCATTAATACACTGAAAATTGACATAACTCATGCCTTTAAAATCAAAAATACAAAAATTAAATGTTTTCCTAAAAAGATTTCCTTATTTTAAGGATTCATTTGAAAATGAAGCTGCATGTAATTTGTACAGTAAGTTGTACAAGTAAACAGGTAATATACATAAAAAATTAATTGACATACTCCTCAATTATCAGTTGTCCACCTTTAATTTCCAATACTGTACTTTCTTAACAAGCATACAAAATATCAAACTTCTCTTTAGAAAAAGTGCCGTTCTTTGACATCCTTTACACAAAAACAGTCTGAGCCTGTGGCATGTCAATGCAGTTGAGAGGCAAAGCATACTAACTTTTACAAATTCTACCTTCCATAAAAAGCCTCCCGAAAAGGAGATTACACGCCACTATAAAAATATCAACCTCTTTTCGTAGCTGCATTCGAGAGCCAAGGCTTGAAGACTATTTTCATATAGCATAGAAAAACCACTATGAGAGCATATTAACTGCATTGGTGGCTTGGAAGTGTACTGTGCCACAGGATTATGCATAGCTACTGTTAGGTACCAAGACTGTTACACAGAGTTTTATACTGATTGTAACTGAGAGCATAACAGAGGTACTACCAGCCCATGCAAAACAACTAAAAATACTGAGTCACTGTGCTGAATACTTCATTCCTGGAGAAAACCAAAGACAGCAGTAACTAAATCAAGCCCAACAGGTGACCAAACTCATTCTCCTCAAAGATTGGTAAGCACAGTGAAGTCTGAGGTATACCTTTATCCATTAAATCTGTGTGCCATTGCAAGATATTACCATTTGGGAATACACGCCATCACAATGGTTTAAATCTTTTGAATATTAGTCATTCATATTCTCTATCTACCCAGTCTCTTGATTTTTGAAAAGATTCACCTACAGCAGAATATCACAGAAACAAAATATAAATGCATGTCTTTTTAAATGAAACTTACATGGACTAAAAGTAGAGAATATTTTTAAACAAATATACAATATGCAGGCAGACAACGCAGGAAAACGGCCATTCAAATGTATAATAATAAACTAAAAATTGACTATTTCCAGAAAACTATGAAGCGCCTCAACTAAAAGGAATGCATAATGAAATTCTAATCTAATACAGGTCAAAAATGTAAAAAGGTTATAAACCTTAACAGGAAAAATAAAACAACTTTTACTGGCCATTCCTGTTGAAATGAGAATCATAAAGTAACAGAAAAGTGGCTACAAACCCACTTAGAGCACCAAACAGAGAGAAAATAAAAGTCCATTTTCATCTCTGTTATTATCATAAAATCCTGTGTGACTACAGGTCAAACTGCTGGTGGCAGAAACAGAATTCTTTATAAACTGCAGATGTCCTGTACATAAAAAAATTTCACTGGAGTTGCACTAGTTCTAAAGACTCTTCTGTTTTAGCCTACCTACTGTATGTATTCAATCTGAGATAGATAAAGTCTCTTTCTGTAACCCTTGATTATTATTGGGCACCAAAGATAAGAAAAGCAAGACGGGGTACAAAAATGCAAAATTTCAACAGTAATGGCAATGTTTTTGTCTTAGTCCAAAAGGGTCCTGCATTCTCTCCCCCTTCAGTGATTTGACAAGTCTTTGCACTTAATCTGGGGGCAGCAAATCATGCAAGCGAAATCTGTCTCTGATGTGTGGTCGAACATCTTCATTCTGTGTAGAAAAAAGACAGTTTTTTCAAAGCCACATAATTTTAAAAATATGATCCTCTTAACATTATAAACATTTTTACTCTGCAGAGAAAATGCAAGTAAAAATAATATACCATTACTTTATTTTACAACATATCATTTTATTTGCCAAATAGGGATACTACACAGATGCAGTTAATTTGGAATTGAATTTAGATCTAAAAAACTTTCAGGCCGGACGTGGTGGCTCACGCCTATATTCCCAGCACTTAGGGAGGCCGAGGTGAGAGGACTGCCTGAGCCCGTGGGTTCAAGAACAGCCTGGGCAACTCATCTCTACAATAAATAAAAAAAATTAGCCTGACATGGTGGCACATGCTTGTAATTCCAGCTACTTGGAAGGCTGAGGTGGAAGGATCGCCTGAGCCCAGCAGGTCCAGTCTGCGTTGGCCGTGAGTGTGCCACTGTACTCCAGCCTGGGTAACACAGTGAGACCTCGACTCAAAAAAACAAAACAAAACAAAAAACAAAAAACTTCACCCCTTGACACAAGGATTTGTAAAACAAAACAAAAAAACTTTCATTAAAGATTTAATAGTCAAGAACAACTAAGCAAAAGCAATAAAGACCAAACCAAAACACAAGTAAAAGGGTTAAGCCACTGAATTCTACTTTCTATATTAGTATTTAAAGTTGACTGATCCATGGGTATAGAAAAATATTTCTCGCCGGGCTCGGTGGCTCAGCCTGTAATCCCGCGCCTTTGGGAGGCTGAGGTGAGTGGATGGCCTGAGCCCGCGAGTTCGAGACCCGCCTGGGCAGCGAGACCTCATCTCTACAATAAATAAAAAAAAAAATCAGCTGGGCGTGGTAGCATGTGCCTGTAATTCCGGCTACTCGGAAGGCTGAGGCGGAAGGATCGCCGGAGCCCAGCAGGTCGAGGCTGCGGTGGCCGGAAGCAGCCACTGCACTCCAGTCTGGGCGAGTGAGACTTCAACTCAAAAAAAAAAAACAACAACCAAAAAAAAAAAGAAAGAAAAATAATTCCCAGAATAAAGTTTCAGTGGCATAAGCATTAATTCTAGATGTGAGTTGTAAAACTTGAACAAAATCAATTCAATGTTATTTCTAATACAACCGGTTAGTGACTTGTAAGAAGCCCACTGAAAAAGCAAAAACATTGAATCTACAAAATATTAAATACCAATAGGCATAATTTCAATATAATTTATGAAGTTTGAAACTGTACATAATCCTTTTCAATTTTCCCCCTAATCTCCCACTATAGATTACTTTTTTTTTTTGAGTTGGAGTCTCACTCTGTCACCCAGACTGGAGTGCAGTGGCCGCTTCCGTCC
>NW_007256245.1:324895-385489 GCF_000164805.1 Carlito syrichta | reverse complement strand
CTCACCTCAGCCTCCCAAAGGCGCGGGATTACAGGTTGAGCCACCGAGCCCGGCTAGATTACTTTTCTTAAAACAGATGAGTTTCAGTATGTTGCTCAGGCAGGCCCCAAATTCTTGAGTAGCTGGGACTACCAGCCACACATGACCACACCTGGGTCACAATTAACTTTAAAAGTCAGTATACATAAAGCAATTAAAAAAGAGATTTACTTCAATATAGCTGAGCTAACAAAAACACAATACAAAATCATAAATTATAGATATACTTACCAGTTCTACAAGCTTCTCCAGAAATGGAATCAATTTTAGGAGTTCATTGTCATTTTTATCCATAAACCAACTTTCTATAGGGATTCCATTAGAAAGCTAAAACGATAAATAAGTAATTAAATTCTCTTTTTACTTACATTCTGCCAAGGTTGGAAAAGCTTAAAAAAGAAACAAAAACATTTAAGGAAACAATGATTTAAATGGTCTTTTGAAAAGGAGTACCTAGTTTTCTCTGACAACTCAATAGTGCAATAGACAGATTGTTAAGGAAAAAATGAAAGGCTAATGGTTTTTCAGAGCCATATCTTCTCAGTGTATGTAAAACTAAATAGCCAGGTTCGGTGGCTCAGCCTGTAATCCCACGCCTTGGGAGGCTGAGGTGAATAGATTGCCTGAGCCTGCAGGTTCAAGACCCGCCTGGGCAGTGAGACCTCATCTCTACAATAAATCAAAAAATCAGCCGGGCGTGGTAGCGCATACCTGTAGTTCCGGCTACTTGGAAGGCTGAGGTGGAAGGATCGCTGGAGCCCAGCAGGTCAAGGCTGCGGTGGCCGGGAGCGGTCACTGCACTCCAGTCTGGGTGACAGAGTAAGACTCCCAACTCAAAAAAAAAACAGGTATATGCTTTCTGATATTCTTCTCTGTTTAGATTGGCAGTAACTTTCTTGAATGAATAAAGGAATGCTTTCAATATGTAATGATATCCTTGTTAAACTTGGTTTTTCAGATTAGAAAATATAGTTTATTTAAAAGTAATTAGAGAATGTGAGAGAGAGAGAGAGAGAGAGGGAGAGGTTCACCTCCCCAAGGTTGGGGAGGGGGCCAAAGCCAGTTAGCATGACAACAGCCATAGCTCAGAGTATGTGGCCACACCAGAGTCTAGCAAGGCAATGGTCACAAAACTTATTTTAATGGAACTTTCTTGTTTAGTTTTATTTATTTATTTATTTTGAGTTGGAGTCTCACTCTGTCACCCAGACTGGAATGCAGTGGCATGCTCACGGCCACCACAGCCTCAACCTGCTGGGCTCAGGTGATCCTTCTGCCTCAGTCTTCCATGTAGCTGGAACTACAGGCATGCACCATCGCACCCAGCTAATTTAAAAAAAAAATTTTATTGTAGAGATGAGATCTCACCAAGTTGCCCAGGCTGGTCTTGAACCTGTGAGCTCAGGCAATCCTCTCACCTCAGCCTCCCAAAGTGCTAGCATTACAGGCATGAGCTACCACGCCTGACCAAAAAACAGATTTTTACATACAAGTAAATAAAGGTATGATCTAAAGTGAATGCATTTCAGTATTATATACAGTTTTTTTCTTTTTATTATGAGTATTCTGAAACACAGAAGTTAAGAACCAATCTTGTTTCACCTACACCCCAATCCACTTTCCAATATCCCTATTCGGCACTGATTTATTATGAAGCAAATCTCAAAATTCGTATCATATGGACTTATTTATAATGGAAAATATATGTTGAAAAGATGACTCATCCTTAGTTGTAGTTATATTTCAAAAACATATTAACAAATATATCAGCATAATTTTATTTTATTTGTTTTGAGTTGGAGTCTTACTCTGTCGCCCAGGCTGGAGTGCAGTGGCTCGCTGCTCATGGCCACTGCAGCCTCAACCTGCTGGAGTCAGGTGATCTTTCTGCCTCAGCCTTCCAAGTAGCTGGAACTACAGGCAAGCACCACCATGCCCAGCTAATTTTTAAAAAAAATTTATTGTAGAGACGACGGCTCACCATGTTGCCCAGGCTGGTCTCGAACCCGTGGGCTCAGGCAATCCTCTCACTTCGGCCACCCAAAGTGCTGAGATTATAGGCTTGAGCCACTGTGCCCAGCCAACAAAATTTTCTAAGAAAATATTCCAGAATGCTAAATAAACAGACCACAAGAACGTGGTTAAGCTAATTATAATTCACAATCAGTTTATAATTAAATTACTGATTTAACAACTGTCAAGAATGCGACTGATATATCTTATAGTTCCTTCTTATTTCGATTTATAACTCAAGATTTTTCTTCATGGTTGCTGCATTTCATTTAAAAGAAAGGAATATACCACTCTTGCATTTCTAAAAAAAAAAAAAAATTTTTTTGAGTTGGAATCTTACACTGTTGCCCAGGCTGGAGTGCAGTGGCCTGCTCATGACCACCGCAGCCTTGACCTGCTGGGCTCAGGCAATCCTTCCATCTCAGCCTTCCAAGTAGCTGGAGCTACAAGCATGCACCACCACACCCAGTTAATTTTTTGATTTATTGTAGAGATGAGGTCTTGCCAAGTTGCCTAGGCTGGTCTGGAACTGGTGGCCTCAGGCAATCCTCTCACCTCAGCCTCCCAAAGTGCTGGGACTATAGGTGTAAGCCGCCGTGCCTGGCCTTACATTTCTAATTCTAACATAACATGCTAAGGAAATTCCATCAGTGAAAATTCTGTTCTTCTCCCATCATATTCTGTTTGGCAGCATGTATCTTCATTATGTTTTTCCAATCTGAGATTGTTTAGCAACCTTCTTCCTACCTGATATGCAAAGGCTTGTGGTGAGTTGTCAATTATTATAGTTTTTGAAAGATCTCTTCCAAGGATATTTAAGTCCTTTATATAGTTTCCTTGTACACAAACACAATGTTCACGGAAAAGCCGATGCCTAAATATAAGCATAAAAACAAATCAACTAAAAAAAAACTCTCTAAGAAGTATAATCTCTAAGAACTACAACATATATTGAAACATATACCATAAGCTTTACAGGTTAAGCCTTATTATTTTCTCTCTTGAAGAAAATTCAAATATAAATATGGGCCTAAGCTTTGGGCTAGCATTATACTATAAAAATCCTTAGCAATTACTGAAACCTTATAACCAAATATTATTACACTTTAAAGAACTTTGGTTTATCCCAAAATGTTATATTAAATTATAAAGGGAGAATAAAAACTCTAACTTGTTTTTGTAATTTATTTACCCAGGAAAGTTCAGCTCAGATGCAGCATCTGGTTGTCAGCAAGGTCCTGCTTTTTAACCAATTTTCCAGATGGTTGACTGAGGCACAAGGAGGTCAAGTGACTTGCCCAAGGTCACACAGTAAGTCAGCAGTTAGCCCTGCATTGGAACCCAGGATCCTCCTGGGCTCCCAGTCCTTTGCTCTAACCAGTAGACCACACAGCCTCCCTATCCCTGTACATGCCAGAATAGAAAATATAAAAAGGAATGTTTTTGTGTTGGCATTTTAAAAAATGTTTTTAAAATTTCCTTATAATTTTTTAGAAAAAGTGCTAAGGCCAAAACATTCCATCATTTCAACTCTTCCTAAATACCCCTATTACTTTTAATTAGTATAAGTGTGTATATGAACATATGATAAAATAGGGACTAAATGAAATGATGAATTTTAAGTATTACAAAAGTAAACTAATGTTTTACCAATTTTAGATAATAAAAAACTGCTATTTCACTTTAGAAAACTACTAAAGGTTTTACAATGATAGCTATATGCTAGAATAATTATATAATCTCAATTTATACTCAAAATGTTTCTGAATTATTATTGATACTGATTTTTTTCACATTGAAATACTCTATTCTGTATATATTAATAACTAGTTATTTGTTTTCCTTGTGTCTTAACTTCACTAAACAATTTTTCTAGAGATAAGGCCTATTCAGACATATATTTTTAATTATGAAATTACAAAATTACCCACAAAGTCTGTCACAGTGCTATCAAAAATACATAAAAACCTACACATACACAGACATAAATAAAAACTCAACCTTAAAAATATCAGTGCCAGTGATGACGGCAAAGAGGAAGATTACAACAAACAGACAAAATGTATAAACTGTTTTTCCCCCTTAGTATAGTATAAGGAATACTTTAATCATAGTCAAATGGTCATCTGCCTCTGGAAGGTTTAAAGATAGTACTTTATAAAAAACAAAACAAACAAAAAACTCTAGATAAAATCATTGCAGTCCTGGTTGATTAGGCCTAAATAAGAGTCCATATTTTACTTTTATAAAATAAGATATAAGGAAACTGGAGAGGCAGATACATCAGGTAAATGCAAGTCACTGTTGATGCCTCTTCGCCAGTAAGCAGCAAACTCACCAAGACAGGAGACAACTGAGTATATACTTGGATACTATGGTTATTTTAATTAAATTATACTAAAATCCCTCCAGTTAGGTATCTGAGGGATAATAGCATGTATTTGAAGTTCTTGGAAAAAACTATCTGTGGCAGTCATCTAATAGCAGATCTTCCATGTCAACAAATTTGCATTTGAAATTCATGGGATTCAGACTACAGGAATTTCTCAGAGTCTACCCTTGCCACCAATACAGATAATTCCCTTTAGTGCTCTAACAAATTCCATTTCCTGTTCAAAAAACTTTTCTTGTTTCAAGTTTTTCACAATACAGCTAGATAAAACAAAATGAAATTTCCAAATGTGTAGATTTTATAAATTTAGTTTAAAGAAGAATGTTATTTTATAACACACTATAGTAGCAAGGTTGTAATTTGTTCCCCTTTTTATAAATGAAAGCTCCAAGAGAGAAGGGTTTGTGTTGCTCACCACGGTTCCCTGGAATACTGGAAGTGTTGAACAGAAATCTTAATTAAGAATGAATGAAGCAAAATCATTCCTATACTTTAAGTTAGGTGAAATGAGCATTAATTACAGTATACATTTGTGAATAGAAAATACCATTTCCCATTTGTTTGTCTAGAGTTTACTTATTTTTATCCTTTAAATTTTAAAAAAAGGCTATGACTTCTATTTAGAAGGAAAAAAATAAAGTATGGACATTAGAAAAACCTTTTACCTCAATAATAAAGGTATTATTAACAATAGAAAATTAAGTTTAGTGTTTTCCACTATGACTATATGGGAAAAAGTATTCAAAAAAGTAGTACCTTACTATTAAAGGCTTCATGAGCCTTTTGCATCATCTCTCTCGACTTTTGGTAACAATCTCAAAAGTTTTTTTTTTTTTTTGAGTCAGAGTTTCACTCTGTCGACCAGGCTGGAGTGCAGTGGCACATTCACAGCCTCCGCAGCCTCGACCTGCTTGGTTCACGCAATCCTTCCACTTCAGCCTTCCAAGTAGTTGGAACTACAGGTGCAAGCCACCATGCCTGGCTAATTTTTTGATTTATTGTAGAGATGAAGTCTTACAGAGTTGCCCAGGCTGGTCTCAAACTTGTGGGCTCAGGCAATCCTCTCACCTCCACCCGTCAAAGTACTGGGATTACAGGCGTGAGCCACTGCGACTGGCAGAAAACTCAAAGATTAACTCCTACATCTTTTTTTTTTTTTTTTGAGTCAGGATCTCACTGTTGCCCAGGCTGGAGTGCAGTGGCACAATCATGGTTCACTGCAGCCCTAAACTCCTGGGCTCAAGCAATCCTCCCGCCTCAGCCTCCTAAGTAAGCTGGGACTATAGGTACACACCACCACACCAGGCTAATTTTTTTATTTTTCTGTAGAGATGAGGTCTTACTTTGTTGCTTAGTCTGTCATGAACTCCTGGGCTTCAAGCAGTCCTCCTGCCTCAGCCTCTCAAAGTGCTGAAATTATAGGCATGAGCCACTGTGCCAGGCCAATTCCTACATCTTTTTTTTTTTTAAGCAGGATTTATTGAGAGGACCGAAAAGCTCCCACAGTGGGAGAGGACCCAAAGGGATCGCCCCAATTCCTACATCTTAAAGGATGCAGCAGGATTGCCTCAACCAATCTTAATATCTCACTTCAGTTGACAGAAATAATGGAACTAATTTTCAAAATGTTTTAAAATTACCTAAGGCACTCTTACCTAACCAAGAACACACTACATCTGCTGGCTCAGGGCACACACATGGAACTGAATTCAAATCAGGACAACCTAAGTGACTAAGTCAATTGTAATTTCCAGTTAGATTCATGTAACATTTTCTTTCCATGGAAGATAAATTTGTTCTTGAAAAAAGCAAAGAAGTTTAATTTGATCTTTTCTGTTAAAAATTAACTTTTATTCCTTTATATAACAAAAAATGTAATATGTAACATGCATTATCTCAGAGACACAAGGAGGAGAAACATCATGCACACAGTAGAAACATTCCCACAATCCCACACCCATCTCCCCCACAATCCCAAAAGAAATGAGGATATAGATTCACAGTGAATAAAGACACTGGATCTTTGTATTCTTTAAAGAATGTCTAGTAACTTTTGAAGAGTTTTGGGGCTTAAGAATTCATTTATGTTCACCATTCAACACATATGTGGCCAACTGAAAATGGCCATTAAGATTAAATAGAATTAATAATTTCACAGACCAGTGTGACGGACATTTCCACTATTTGTTAATTAAATTTACCTGACCAGTTGCTTTTTAGGGTCTAGTATGTTCAGTAACTTGTCTGCATACACCTTCTTAGAAGCAGTAAAAAGAATGATCTATAAATTCAGGGGAAAAGAAGTAATCATTATACATGATCTAAATATGGGTACTATACTGAATAAAACAAAAATATATATGTAATTGCTTAAACATGTTTACCTCATACATCTGAGACATTCGTTCCAGGAATTCCCTGAAGAATGGTCTTAATCTCACATAAACCTGAAGAAATACAAAGATAGACTTCAGCACATAAACATGAAATGGAAACCACTTATTTTTAAAATATGCTGTATTCTAACTTTGGATATAATGTAAAAGATCATGTTTTATTTTATTTATTTATTTATTTTTTCATAATCAATATTTTTTATTATGGTTTTGTGGGGTACAGTTAAGGGTTAGGTGTAAAATTACTTTTCATTCAGGCACCCTGTTGATAAGAGGTGTTTCCCCATCCCCAGACAGATATTTGCTACTGTTAATCCCATCTCCCCCACCCCGTCAAAAGTTCATGTTTTAAAGTCAGAGAAATGTTAACTAAGTACCACTCAAGTCAGATATATTTCACATATTAAGAAATCACTTAAAACAATCTTTTGGTAGGGTAATAATATAATATTGGTGATCATTTCACTTTTAATAGTTAAATAGCAGCATATGATATTACAGTACTTTACTGAAATATAATTTTAATGAACATTTAAACTAAAAATGGAAGGTGTCCCTCTGAGATTTTGATCCACCAATATGTTCCATCTTCCAGCCAGGTAGCATCCATCCAATTATTAGGCAGGCTGTGTGTTGATCTCTAGCTGACCTGTCTCAATGACCTTCCTCAATAATTACTCAGAATTTCTTCTCAACAATCACCTGCTAAAAATACCCTTATTTATTTATATTAAGGTAAATAATATTCAAGAAAGAAATGTCTGGATTGGTGAGTTTAAATAAATGCAATTACTCAGAAGTCAATCTTGTTCTACATTTAATGATTCAGATATGACATCTAAATTAGCATTATTAGGCTACTTGAGATTAAAACAAAACAAACATACCAATTCTCAAAACTACTGGTCAGTATTAGGAAAGATACATTATTTTCTTCTTTCTATGTGGCTACTTGAGATTAAAACAAAACAAACACACCAATTCTCAAAACTACTGGTCAGTATCAGGAAAAATACATTATTTTCTTTTTTCTGTGTGTCTTCTTGCCTTCATTTAATGTAGCTCTTATACACCAATATTCAAAAAGCACAGAAACATAAGCCAAGAACAATCACTAAATTATTTATCCCCAAATATTTATTTATTTATTTATTTTCAAGTCAAAGTCTCACTCTATCGCCTAGGCTTGGAGTGCAGTGGCATGCTTACAGCCACCACAGCCTCGACATGCTGGGCTCAGGTGATCCTTATACCTCAGTCTTCCAAGTAGCTGGAACCACATGCACGCCACCACACCTGGCTAATTTTTTGATTTATTGTAGAGACGAGGTCTTGCCAAGTTGCCCAGGCTGGTCTCAAACCCCTGGGCTCAGGCAATCCTCTTGCCTCTGCCTCCCAAACTGCTGGGATTACAGGCATGAGCCACTGTACTTGGCTCACAAAAAAATTCTGACTCCTCTAAATTGTTCTCATCTTGTGACAAAATTTTAAAAAAGAATAGTATCTGACTATAAACTTCAGATACCATAAATTCACTGGATCCAGGTTTTAAAAAACAAAACAAAGCACTCTGGTGGCAATAAATTCAAATCTAAGTTTAGTGGAATCCAATTCTGGCATCCATACACATGAACACAAAAATGTCCCCAAGACAAAATTCTAGTTCTGGTAATGTTTTAGGGCAAAATGGGGAGAGCATGTAAAGGATTCTTGGAGATAGAGACTACATTTTATCAATCTTTATAATTTCCAAAGCTCAAAAGAGGCACAAGACAATGCCAGAGATAGGCAGCTTATAAAAATCTGTTCAGTAAATGAAATGAAATTGTCTAAAGTTAGGCAATGTAGACAATATTTGAGAAAATGAAGGAAGCCTATGTAAATACACAAGCATACCTACTGATTTTTCTGAAGAGCTGACTGCTTATAGAAGACATTATGAATGATTATTACTGCGCTAATATCACTGTCCCCATCTCTAGGCTGGAAAAAGGCTTACTTGTTTTAAATCCCATTAGTCTTCTAATCAAAAACAAAGTAAGCCATATATCCCTCCTCCTCACAGATAAAAATAACCAAATGCTCAGTATCCAATCACCATCATTTAGGATAAAGCCCCAAAAATTTAACTATAGTTGCTCCTCTGATCAATTTTAACATTTTCATCCTAAAACATTTGGCACAGTTTGTAGACTTGGTTGAATACCACACACACCTTGTTTGGTAAGCCAAATAGTGACAGATTTTAGATATATTACTATTTTACGGGGAAAATCATTTTTATTAACTATGAGGTTTTCCAAAACTGATCTGTGATAGTTAAGAAGAACCATTGGCAGGACTCAGTGGCTCAGCCTGTAATCTCAGCACTTTGGGAGGCTGAAGCGAGTGGATTGCCTGATCACATGGGTTCAAGACCAGCCTGGGCGAACTTGGTGAGACCTCATCTCTACAATAACTAAAAAATTAGCCAGGTGTGGTAGTGTGCACCTGTAGTTCCAGTTACTTGGAAGGCTGAGGTGGAAGGATTACCTGAGCCCAGCAGGTTGAGACTGTGGTGGCCGTTGGCGTGCCACTGCACTCCAGCCTGGGCGACAGAGTGAGACTCCGACTCAGAAAAAAACAAAAAACAAAAAACCCATCTAGTCTGCCAATTCTTTTTCTAAATTCCATCTCAAGGTGAATGGTGACAAATTATGAACTATCAAAGCCTTTTGTCTGTTACCAATGCTCATCACTTACATGCATTTAATAACCAAAAATATTTTATTTCTGCATATGTATAAATGTTTTCATTTCTTTTCTTTCTTTCTTTTTTTTTTTTTTGAGTTGGAGTAGTCGCCCAGACTGGAGTGCAGTGGCTGCTCCCAGCCACAGCAGCCTCAACCTGCTGGGCTCTGGTGATCCTTCCGCCTCAGCCTTCCAAGTAGCTGGAACTACAGGTGCGTCTACCACGCCCAGCTAATTTTTTGATTTATTGTAGAGATGAGGTCTCACCAAGTTGCCCAGGCGGGTCTCGAACCCGCAGGCTCAGGCAATCCACTCACCTCGGCCTCCCAAAGGCGCAGGATTACAGGCTGAGCCACCTATCCCGGCTTCATTTATTTTCAGTATCCCTGTTATCACTTGCTACAAATACAGCTTGAGTATCCCTTATCCAAAACCCCAAAATCCTAAACGCTCCAATGAGCATTTCCTAGAGTGTCATGTCAGTGCTCAAAAGGTTTCAGATTCTGGAGCATTTCAGATTTTCAGATTAGGGACACTCCACTTGTAGTAAACTAAGATAAGCAGGGCTTCTGTAATTTGGGATTTGTTTCCTCCAAATATAACACACTTTCACTGCACAGTAATATTTCCATTTAAACCATATTTTCCAAGTATAATAAGTAAAACACTGTTCAAAGATAACACCTTCCAATATTTTATACAGTGACTTCTAGATGAAGTCAAAACTATAACTTCATTATGTATTCTACTATTTTGGCTACATTTAAATACACATCGTAAAATTTGACATTGCTTTCAAAATGTCTGTTTACTGGAGATGAGAGGTAGCATTGAAGATGGAGGAGTGTATTGCTAGAGTGTTTCCTTATCGTGAGAATTGAAAGAATAACGTTACTTGTTATAGGTTCCTAACCTTGGAACAGATTCGTCACTTGAACAGGAAGGTATTTCAGGATTAAAAGACAAAGGCAGAAACAGAAGTGGTAAGGGAGGGCAGGCAGGGGAGAGGGGATATAGAAAGATACAAAGTAACAGTGTCTTTGTGGTTTACAGCCACATGGGGTTGTTGCATGTAATGCAAAGGCAGAATCTCAGAAACAGAAGCAGAGACAGAGATATAAAAGGCCAGTAGTATCTTAAGTCATTTGACTATGTTAAAGGTAAACACGAGTAGAAATATATGCAAATCAAGAGCCACTAAGTATTGTCCGGTAGAAACAAATAAAGAATATGCTTCAAGTACATGTCATACAGTGAGTTTAATTCTTGAGACTACCATTACTTATTTTGTCAGGTCACAGAGATACACAAACATATAGATGCACACATAGGCATGCCTCCAAATGCTTCAAAAACTATTCCACAGATGCCATTAGCTACATTTCTCTTCTCCTAACTTTATTCTTATATAAAGATTCCTTTCCTAAGCTGCCTACTTCATTTTCTACATCTCTTTAATCCATATCTTTTCTCTACTTAGTATTTTGTCTTCATACTTGCAACTTTTGAAAACTATGTGGACTCCCAAAGATCAAAGTTTTATTTTAGTCTGGCATACATATCTTCTTCCAAATCTATAGTAATTATTCTATCTATGCTACAAATCATTTTTAATCTTCATTCAATAAACCACATTTTGAAAAAAATCAGAAGCTTGAAAATAATGTCTAACGCTATCAAAAGCAATTATATTAAAACACTATACAAGACTGACTACTACTTGAAGAATGTTCATTATGTTTTGTTTTTGGGTTTTTCGAGTCAGGGTCTCACTCTGTCCAAATTGGAGTGCAGTGACACAATCACAGTTCACCACAGCCTCAAACTCCTGAGCTCAAGCAATCCTTCTGTCTCAGCTTCCCTAGTAGCTGGTACTATAGGCACAAGTCACCAAAATCGGCTAATTTTTGTTATTGCTATTTTGTAGAGACAAGGTCTTGCTATGTTGCCCAGGCTGGGCTTGAACTCCAGGACTCAAGCAACCCTCCCACCTTGGCCTCCCAAATGTTAGGATTATAGGCCACTGTGCCTGGCCTATGCAAAACTTTTAAAAATAAAAATCTATTAGACGGGTATCTGCAAAATACTGATAATGAAACAAATCTTGTATAATCTATTGTTGACTGACTTAACACGATTTCTATTTTACAGAGAATGAACACATAATTTTTTTAAAAAACCCACTATATTAACACTACCTGATATGAATAATACCTGACAACTTGGATTGTCTTTAGTATTAAAGAATCTTCTTTAACTGTATATAGAGAGTATGAATAGGCCATTATGCTTAATAGAACTAGATTTAATAAATTTAGTCATTAAAATAGTAATTCACTTATAAATTGATTATATTGTATGGTAATGTTAATTATGCAGTTTCAAGTTATATACGGAGTAATTTCTATTAATTTATTAAACATTAATCTAATTTATTTTAACAATTTGACCAAAAAGACTTACATGTGAGCCTTTTTTAGGCAAAATATTCCTAAATAAGCCCAGAACAATATGACCTTAAATTTAAAAATAAACTTCCAAAAAAGAAACATCCTTGATATTTTCCCCATGCTATCCTTTGAACTTATTGCTAAATTGTAGCAATAGGTTAAAAAAAAGAAAGAAAAATTCAGGGGACTCACCCACTTAAGAGTATGGCATCTGTTTTCCTTTAAATAAAAAGATGATTGATGAGTGCTATTTCTTATTTAATTAGCAGTAAGAATTAAAGCAGTAGAAAACTAACAATATGAGGGAATATAAAGAGCGAGATGGCACAATTAACTGAAAAAATCTTACCATTAATATCACAGGTGTACAAAGTAGCTCTGCCATTTTTTAACATTCTGTACACCAGTTTCCTTATCTATAATGGATATAATAACAGTACCTACCTCACAGGGTTGTTGGGAGAATTAAATAAGTAAATGTTTATAAAGCACCTAAAACACTGTCCAGCACATTTAAAGTGCCAATAGCTGTTAGCTATTATTATCTCTTTATTTATTTATTAATCAGTCGTAAGGAGAAAAGCTCAAATGAGTATAATTCTACAGGACAAAACTAGGCAACCTCCACTCCAAAGAGAAAACCCTACTGCCTACAATCTATACTTTTAGAAGAAGGATTTCACTTAGTTAAACTATTTCACTTAGAACTATTTAACTTAGTTAACATTTTATTAGCATCAGTACCAGAGCATAGAGACAAAACCAAAACCGTTATGGAAAGAGGGATGCTCAGGTAGGCTCTACTTTCATGACCCATTGAATGATTTTATTATAGTCATCTTTTGCTTCACAAAATTTCAATCAGTCAGATGGATGAGGGGGGTAGTATTTGTAGGTGGATGAACCTGGGATGAACAGGTTATAACTAACACATCAGAACCATTAAAAACAAAGGAAAAAATTCTCAAACTAAAAAATCCTGCAAAACCTTAGTTTATTAAATAAAAATCAATCTGAAAAGGAATTTTATTTTAAAAGTCCACGTGGGATAAAGTGAAGATTAATGTATTCATACAGGTGATAAAATTTAGCAATGAAACAATTTTTATCAGGTAAAAATTGGCCACTATTTATATTTAAATGTGTATGTACATGTACATATATAAACTTTTTATGTGTTTACATTAATATAAAGTTTAGTCATTTTAAAGGCAAAACAGTGACCATTTTAGTAAAACAAAAATGTTACCTTCAAACTCAAACTCTAAACTTTAAAGGGAATGAAGCCTCTAATTTAATATGCTTAGTAAGTAATTAATTGTCACTTCTAAATTTATAGATTTTCAGCTACTAAAGAACTTTCCATGTAGTGTATTTTTTTTTTTGTAATGAACTGTTTCTAATTTTATTTTATTACTTTTTTTTAGAGACAGGTCTTGCTCTGTCACCTAGGCTGAAGTGCAGTGGCATGATCATATGTCACTGCAGCCTCAAACTCCTAGGCTAGAGGGATCTTCCCACCTTAGCCTTCCAAATAGCTACAACTACAAGCATGTACCACCATGCTTGGCTAATTTTTAAATTTTTTGTAGAGACAGGGTCTTACTATGTTGCCCAGGCTGGTCTTGAACTCCTGGCCTCAACCAGTCCTCCCACTCCAGTCTTCCTAAGTGCTAAGATTATAGGCATGAGCCAATGTGCCCAGCATGCTCCTAATTTTATGACACATTTTAGACAAAGAATCCCCATGAAATATATTTTATTTTATTTATTTTTGAGTTGGAGTCTCACTCCGTCGCCCAGGCTGGACTGCAGTGGCACACTCACGGCCACTGCAGCCTCGACTGCTGGGTTTTGGCAATCCTCCCACCTCAGCCTTCCAAGTAGTTGGAACTACAGGTGTGTACTACCATGCCCGGCTAATTTTTTTGCCTAGGCCTCCCAAAGTGCTGGGATTATAGGCATGTTCCACTGCGCCCAGGCAACAAAATTCTTAATTTAAATGATGGCTTATTTTTTTCATTGTGAAGCAAAGATAAGCTGACTTTTCTAGAAAAGACAGTAGAGGAGAAGAAGTAACTGACCCTATACTTCTCTTGTTCTATGATATGAAAATTATCCTAAGCTATAAGATTCCCAAGAAAACAAACTATAATTAATGAGGAAGAGGATGAGCATTGCTAACTATAGGGCTCCCCATCCATCTCTTGCCCCCAACTTTTCCCATAAAATCAACCTCTATACTAATAAAATAAAGCATCCTTTATAAGAAGCTACCTACAAGGATCCTATCTCTCCTTGAGTGCTTACCACAATCTGATTTCTGGACAGCTGACCCAAAGTTTGTTGATTAACTGATCTTCAGAAAGCCACTGACTGGCTAAAGTCTTACTGGTGAACAGAGTAAAAAAAATCAATGCCCCTGCCATATTACAGAGTGAGGAGTTGGACAACACAGTTACGTTTGGTTGCACTGTGGTGAAACATATGAGGTATCTTCTTTTTGTCTTCAATCAGCCACATTTGGGCTGAGTAGTTCTATTACATCTTCAAAAAACTGAGCTCCAGTTCTTGATGGAGACAGAGGAAGGTCATTGAGGAGGTAGTTCAGCTCAGGAGCTAATTGAAAAATGTCTTTTGATTCAGTCCTGCTTGTGGATAGAAGTCATCTTCTGGATGGAAGAGGGAGTGAGATGACCTAGAGTCTTGAATTGGTGGATCTGCAGGAACAGAAACTAAATACAGTGGAGACCTCTTAACTGAGTAACACCACAAGATGGATTTCCTGACAATGTGCCAATATAAGCTAAATAAGATTAAACATGTGCACTGGAAGTGAGTGACCATGCACCTGCTTTTCAAGACAGCAACTGCATTTGTACGGTTTATGAATAAATGTCTTTCTCAATAACTAATACAAAACAATGCACATAAAAAAAATACCAATTTAAAGAAAGAAAGATCCATTCAAACAAAAATCTGTACACATTTCTTTGTGTGTGTCACACCCTCACTTTTAAAAAGTCAGTTCTTTCAGGTGACTTTTTCTCTATATGTAAACTATAACCTGTCTACTCCATGTAGTGTCAGTAGTGACATATATCAAATTTTAATTTGAGATAGATCTTTTAGGTTTTTTTAATCCCCTAGAGAAATGGAATTCAAATATGTTCAAGGTACTAATTTAGAATATTTACCTACTTGTAAGTTCTAAAACCTGCATTAATCAAATTTATTCCTACTTTTCAGTCAAAAGAAGAATATGTATCATTAAGTCAGACAATCTTTAAATGTGAGTACTGGCCACCTTGAATTTTCCTCAAACTACGATCTAAAAAAAAGTCTTTAAAAGCCCACAACCAGAATACTGTGCCTCAAATTTAAATTTTCTATATATATGTGAATTTTGATGAACATTTCATTGCTTACTTCCACTTAGAATTTGAATTTGTAAATTTACTGTATATACTCTTATAATTATTAGACCAGAGGTCAGCAAACAATGGCCCACTGACAAAATTCAGTCTGTCACTTATTTTTGTAAATAAAGTTCGAGTGGAACACAGCCATGCTTTTTCATTTAGATATTGTCCATGGCTGCCATTTCATGCTGCAATGGCAGAAAAAGTTACAGACCACACAACCTAAAATATTTACAATTGTCCCTTTATAGAAAAAGGTTGTCAATCCCTGATACAGATAAAAATTAAAACACATGTAAGACAATTTATACTTAAAATTGTTTTGAAACAAAAGCAACATAACATGTAAAATCAAAATTAGTTACAGGTCAACCATAACAAATTTATCACAAAAAGGAAACAAAGTAAGTCCCAAGAGAATACCATCTGGCTTTGATTCAGATGAAGAAGTTGATCCCATGTTAATATGCAGAATATATATATAAATGATACAGAATTGACATACTCAAGAATATATAGATAAATGCCATGGAACAGTTCACTTAAGAATGGTTAATTTTGTTATGTGAATTTCACCTCATTATTTTTAAATTAAGAGTATATACAGTATTTTACAGGTTTCTACCTTTAAGTGGGCCACATCATAGTATAGTGGTTAAATATGTAAGTTACATCTTACCTAATAATGTGGTTTCTCCAAAATCTCTTAGATCATCTCAGACCCTTGTGTATATTTCTTCTTTGCCAGTAGATGGAGACAACACCACTGAAAGTTTAAAAGACATCATTCCCTGTTTAAAGGGAGCTTGCTGGTCTGAAAACTCGGGGAACCCTAACCCAAAGATTTCTTCAGTTATTTTTTAAAAGCAGACAGAATGGCTATGCCAAAACCAGAAATCCAAAGAAATGTACCCGATATTAACTACAGATGTCCTCAAAAATTTACTAAAGAGGAACTAAACTGTCTATGATAGAGAAACTAAATCATATTAAAATGCAATCATCTCTATAGCCTGTAAGATTCAAACTTCCTGCTCATTGCTCCTGTTTAGGCTATATCATTTATTTTTCAGTTTCAGAAAGTATAAGTCAGAATATATAAGAAAAAAAGAGTTCTTTGAATTCCACAGATAGATGCAGTACATAGATATGGTTTTTGTAAACATTAGTCATATACACTGCTAGAAGCCTTTTATTCAAAATAAGGTAACTATCCAGAGTTACACAAAATAATAAGAACTTTAAAAGGAGAGTTAAAGCAGTAATGGTAGAAGCAATAAGAAAAAAAAATGGAAATTTATGGTCATCCTGAAAAGAAATGCTTATGAAGAGGAGGAATCAAATTTACCTACTTTCCATGTTTCCTATTTCACTATCAAAAATTAAATAAACCAGCCAAAACAATCTGTAAGAATAAATTTCAAACCAGGAAGCTTAAGTCATCTCAAAATCACTAATTAACTATATTTTTCACATAGCAGCTATTCTTTTCAAATTTAAAGACTTAAAGCCAGAATTTTCAAATGAAATCTTGCAAACAAAAAGCCAACAAAAACTAACACGAACAGCTATCAATTTAAAAAGAGAAAACTAAGATACTGTTATACCTTTTACATTTGCCCTAAGACTCCTGGTCCTAGAAGTACACTAATCAAGAACAATCTATCTGGTAGAAAATGACTTGAGAAAAAGATCTGCCTTAAACCAAATAACCAGTTATAAAAAATAACAGAAAAATCTTAGTCTTTTATTTTTATATATATTTTGCTCATCCCCCGATCATATATCAGGATTAAAATTAGCTTACATGAAAGGGAGGTGAATACAGTATTCAGATATTACCATAGCTACAATACCTACCTAGGTTAAACTAGAACTGACAAAACCTGCTAAAATAAATCCTCTTATGACTCGTTGCTAGATAAAGTAGGTTAAGTGGCCCTGAACTTCTATCTGAAATGGTATGATTCCTCTGAGATAGCAACAATCATCTGCCAAGAAAACTATAGCCATATTCTCACTGCCTATTAAAAGCACATAAACAACCATCAACACCTTTCATCAACTGCATAATACTGACTTTATTAAGTTAATTCTTGGGTTGGCTTCCTCTTGACAGACATGAAACTTTTTGACACTTCCCCAATCTTTCAACAACTGTTATGTATGAAGGTAATGCTAATAACAACCACCAACACAGAAAGGCACTTTACAATTTTCAATCCATTTATATTATTAATTCAATCTTATGAGAAAATCTTATAAACATTAAGTAAAAATTATGGCCAACACACATAATCCACATGAAATATTAATGATATTTGCATTTTGCATTGTAACCTGTCCATCAGCACAGATGAGGAAGAAATGCTCATATACAAATTCTTTAACCACTGTCGTAACTAAAAGTGTGTCCTGGAATTCTATGATTAATATAAAAGAGGTCTACCAAATTGCAATTTTACAGACAACCCACTACCTACAGGAAATAAAATGACCAACAAGGAATGAGATTTCTTTATATTACTTGGATTTTTGAAACAAACAAACAAACAAACAAAAAACCACCAGGTGTTAACCTGGCAAGTTCCTTTTGCAAACTATGATGTCAGTGCGCCTGCCTCCACCTGCTGGCAAATAGATTATGAAGCTAGCAGAGATCGTTGGGTAAGAATAGTTAGCATTTTGGGCGTAACAAATTAATGTTGTTTGATGTACTATCTAGCATGATGCTACTTTTGTTAATAAATCATTAAAATACTGATGAAATCCATTAGGACTTCCACAGAAAAACACAATGTCACATACACAAAAAAACTACAAAAGATTTCTTGGTTCAGAATGTTACCTATTAACAGGCCAAAAATCATAAAAAATTTTTCAAAATTACCTGATAAATGACATCTTGGAAAAGGACTGGAAAAGTAAGTGCTGCATCTTCTAGCTCATTTAGACTACAGTGCACTAGTGTTTCATCCTTAAAATAAAAAATGCATATTGAATGAAACAAGATATGAAAACAAACTGGAAATGATAATTTTATGCAATTTTGATAACTAAAAACACTTATAAAAAAGCACCCATTCATATGTGGAATTTCACATTTTTAGTGTAAAATTTGTGGCATAGCAATTTGGAATAGGAGTCTCTAAAGTCACCGATTTTCAAGTGTAGTTAGCAGTAATAACATAGTCTGATTACTAGTTAAAAATATGAACATAAATTATCTAACTCTACTTCTGATGATTCAGAAATTCAGAGGAAGAAGTGGAGTTCAGCAATCTGTTTTATAAGCCTTTGGGGTGATGCTGATGCATGTTCAAGTTTGAAAGGCAGCTGAGTTCTGAGTTTGGCAGGTGCCAACTTTCTGTTGAAACCACATGCAGGTTGGGCACAGTGCTCAGGCCTATAATCTCAGCACTTTGGGAGGTGGAGGTGAGAGGACTGCCTGAGCCCACAGGGTAGAGACCAGCCTTGAGCAACTTAGTGAGAATTCATCTCTACAATAAAATAAAAAAACCAGCTGGGCATGGTGGCACGTGCCTGTAGTTCCAGCTACTTGGAAGGCTGAGGCGGAAGGATCACTGGAGCCCAGCGAGTTGAGGCTGCGGTGGCCGGGAGCGGCCACTACACTCCAGTCTGGGAGACAGAGTGAGACTCCAACTCAACAACAACAACAAAAAAATCCACATGAATGCTATTTTTTGACAATTAGCGAATGTAAGTTTAGAACCTAATTATTAAATATATACATATATATCACACTATTCATATAACTCCCTATCCTCCAACTTTTTATAAAGCATCTTACCATTTGTTGTTTTTTTTTTTGAGTCAAGAGTCTCACTCTGTCATGGTGTGCCATCACGCCTGGCTAATTTTGTGATTTTATTGCAGAGATGAGGTCTTGCCAAGTTGCCTGGGCTGGTCTTGAATCCCTGGACTCAGACAATCCTCTCACCTCAGCTTCCCAAAGTGCTGGGATTATAGGCACGAGTCACTGCGCCTGGCCTAGCATCTTACTTTAAATAGATGTTTTAGTATCTCACAAATATATTTCATACACACTGTTTGACTAAACTGGTCATCCTTACCACATTTTGTTTCCTCATTAAGAAGATAAGAAAGTAGCTGGACACAGTGGCTCATATTTGTAATCCCAGCACTATGGGAGGCTGAGGCAGGAGGACTGCTTGAGCCCAGGAGTTTGAGACCAGCCTAGGTAACATAGTGAGATCTCATTTCTACAAAAAATTTTAAAAATTAGCTGGGTGAGGTGGCACACACTTGTAGTTTCATCTACTTGGAAGGCTGAGGCGGAAGGATCATGTGAGTCCAGGAAGTTGAGGCTGTACTGATCCATGATCATGCCACTGCACTCTAGCCTGGGCAACAGAGTAATACTCCAACTCCATAAAAAGATAAAGTGAAAAGACTTCAATCTAAGACAGGGGTGAATATCTACAACTTGAGTAAATAAAAGAACTTGGGCTTCCATTAGTATTAAGTGATATCATTCATTAAAAAAAAAAAAAACTGCTAATAACTACCCCAAAATTTTCACTACGTTTAAAATCAATTATAATGAAATACAAATATTCATTGCTTTGTGATTCCATATCTTATAAGCTGGAGTGTTCCTTTTAATCTAAACTTAAACGCTGGGGAGGCAAAGAGCAAAAAATACTCCAGATATGCCTCATTTTCTTTTAATAGTTTATCAGACTAAACCTTTCAAGGTATTATCTCTTAAGAAAAGGTATTCTCTCTCCTGCACCCAAATTATAACTAATCCTACACGATTTCATCTACATCCTATTAAATTCTGTTAATTCTTAATCTAATTCTATAAAACTATTTATGCTCACCCAATTCAAATCTTACTCTATTGACCTTCATATTGGATTCAAAATACTAGGGCCAAACTTTATATCATAACCTCATCAACTCCTAACATCAAAATATTTAAAAATTTTTTCACCAACATGCACATCAAATGTAAATTATTCATAATAATTTTCAAAAGTGCCAGTATCAAATGTTAAGTTCCTTTTCAACTAGCACTGCCTCACTTGACTGGCCTTAAAAAAAAAATTTAAAAATATAAAAAAGAAATAGGCAGACGGTAAATGTGGTGATTATATATTAAATTAGATTAGAAAAATATATGAAAGTTTTCTTTTTTTTTTTTTTTTTTTTTTTGAGTTGGAGTCTCACTCTGTCACCCAGGCTGGAGTGCAGTGGCACACTCCCGACCACCACAGCCTCAACCTTGCTGGGCTCCAGTGATCCTTCCGCCTCAGCCTTCCAAGTAGCTGGAACTACAGGTGCGTGCTACCACACCTGGCTAATTTTTTGATTTATTGTAGAGATGAGGTCTCGCCAAGTTGCCTAGGTGGGCTCAGGCAATTCACTCACCTCAGCCTCCCAAGGCGTGGGATTACAGGCTGAGCCACTGAGCCGGCCTGAAACAATTTTCAAAGCTATTCTGATAACCTAAAGTATAAATTTTTAAGATCATATCAAGATAGCATATTAAAGGCTTTATTAGTTAACATTAAGGATTAGGCTTTTGAGACTATTAATACAAAGTTTACTGGTATAGATAATATGCAAAAATAAGAGTAAGAAAAGGGTTATGGATTATGGTCTCACATATAGTTAACTCACTGAGACCTATTATATTTGGTCCTTCAGAAAAACATGATCCTGACAAAAAAGAGAAATCTAAAAATAGGCATGATTCTAATAAAATGAAATGAGAATTCCTTGGGAGATGAAAAAACAAATCACAAAGTCTTAAGAGTATGGAGGAAAAAAAAGCATTCATTCATTCATTGGAGTCAGAGTCTCATTCTGTTACCCAGGCTGGAGGGCAGTGGCACGTTCATGGACACCACAGCCTCAACCTGCTGGGCTCAGGTGATCCTTCTGCCTCAGCCTTCCAAGTAGCTGGAACTACAAGCATGTGCCACCATGCCCAGATAATTTTTTATTTATTGTAGTGATGAGGTCTCGCCAAGTTGCCTAGATTGGTCTCGAACCTGTGGACTCAGGCAATCCTCTCACCTCAGTCTGCCAATTTGCTGGAATTATAGGCGTGAACCACCACGCCCGGCAAAAAAAAAAGCATTTAAATTACAAAAATAAAAGTCTAATTTACTCCCAAAGGGTGCCTGACACCAACCAAACTAGGAATCCTAGCATTACACTATGCTTAAATAAAACTATTTCAGAAGACCTAGGACATATTTATAACAAGTGTGATAGCCACTCATTCATTTGTATTCATTTAGGTATCTTGGACTATACTGTTTTTCAAAGAAAATTAGCCCTTTATTCTCTCTACTTCTACAGATAATATACTTACCAAGTCTAAAACTAGGGAGAATTCTGGTGTGCTTCTTGTTTTCAATGGAAGAGCAGGTTTCCTATTTAGCTGTTCTTCTGTCAGTGGTGGAACATGTTTGATGAAATAATAGCTATAAATCAAATAAAGAAAATTTCAACATTCTACTTATTATAAAGATAAAATATTTGCTAAATTCAGTCCATATAAAAACCTTTAATTAGCCAGGCATGGTGACTCATGACTGTAATTCCAGTACTTTGAGAGGTTGGGCAGGAGGACTGTGTAGGTCCAGGAGTTCAGACCTGCCTGGGCAAAAAAGTAAGACCTTGTCTTTACAAAAAAATTTAAAAGATTAGCCAGCAGAGGTGGCACACCTGTACTTCCAGCTACTTGGGAGGCTAAGGTAGAAAGATCGCTACGTCCAGGAGGCTGAGGCTGTGGTGAGCCATGACTGGACCACTATACTCCAGCCTGGGACACAAAGTAAGACCCCCAAATCAAAAAACAAAAAACAGCAAAAACCTTTAAATAAGGCACAACTGATCCAATAAACCAAACTTATAAAACATGTAAATGAAAATATACAAATTAGTATCTCTATAATCCAGTAAAAGTTGCAATACCTACAGGTTACAAGCTCTTGAAATATATCATTTAGCTAACCTTCCACATATATAACGTATTTTTATCATGCTTCAAAAAGAAAGAAAAAAAAATCCGAAACCAACTCACGGGTCAAATACTTCCCAGTCTTCTTCATAGGTGGCCTCTGCATGGGCTGATGAATAACCATTATCTGGAGTTACTGGTGCTATTTAATAAAATGAAAAACAAAATATTACTCTTACTTAATTAAGGCTTTATGAAATATGTATTTTTATTGCTTTTACATAAGATCTTCGTGAAGCCCTGAATATTTTAGGTTAAAGACAGAAATAACTTATAAACAGCATGTAAAAGCAAATTTATCAACATATAGATTTAACTCTAGAGTCAAAGGAAAAAATTACCACTAAGAATAACATGGCAAACTAGACCATGGCTAGCAGAATTAAGAGTTCTATCAGTAATGAGAAAATTTACTACTCTTTTTTTTTTTTGAGTTGCTCACCAGAGTTCTATCAGTAATGAGAAAATTTACTACTCTTTTTTTTTTGAGTTGCTCACCCTGTTGCCCAGGCTGGAGTGCAGTAGAACACTCACAGCCACTGTAGCCTTGACCTGCTGGGCTCGGGTAATCCTTCCACCTCAGCCTTCCAAGTAGCTGGAACTACAGGAGACCGCTACTTTGACCAGCTAATTTTTTTATTTATTGCAGAGATGAGGGCTCACCAAGTTGCCCAGGCTGGTCTCGAACCCCCAAGCTCAGACAATCCTCTCACCTCAGCCTCCCAAAGTGCTAGGATTACAGGCTTGAATCACCACGCCTGGCCTAAAATTTACTACTTATTACTAGAAAAACATACCCACAAAAATTTAATTTCTCACTGTATTGTTTATAGGTAGTAACTACAAAATGTCACGGTGCTCTTATAGAGGTAATACTTTATAAAGTAGTTTGTATATACAGGCAGCCAATAAATGAATGCCAACATTAGACCCAAATGTATTTCATCTTTCTTTCTTTTCTTTTCTTTGAGTTGGAGACTAATGCTGTCACCAAGGCTAGAGTGCACTGGCACACTCACGTCCACCGTAGCCTGGACCTGATGGGCTCAGATGATCTTTCTGCCTCAGCCTTCCAAGTAGCTGGAATCATAGATGTGTACCATCATGCCCAGGTAATTTTTTGATTTACTGTAGTGATGAGGTCTTACCAAGTTGTCCAGGCTGGTCTCGAACCCCTGGACTCGGGCAATCCTCTCACCTCGGTCTCCCAAAGTGCTGGGATTACAGACGTGAGCCACCACGTCCAGCCCTGTTTTGTTTTTGAGTCAGAGTCACCCAGGTTGGAGTGCAGTGCCACCATCACAGCTCACCACAGCCTCAATCTCCTGGGCTCAAGTGATGCTATTACCTCACTCTCCCGAGTAGCTGGGACCACAAGCGTGCACCACCATGCATGGCTAATATGTTTGTAGAGACAAGGTCTCACTATGCCGCCCAGGTTGAACTTGAACACCTATGCTCAAGTGATTCTCCTACCATGGCTTCCCCTGGGATTACAGGCATGAGCCACTGCACCTGACCTATTTTTTTTTTTAATGATCCAGAGATCTTTTATTTTTGACATCTATTACGCCATGAATTCATAGGGAATAGGTTCCAGAAGCTTGGACTCCTTTCCGCTGGTTCTCACAAGGTGTGCTTCTCTGGGTGGAGCAGGCTGGCGCTTCAGCTGAACCCACGTGCCTTTCTCCTTGGCTTCCTTCTTTTTCTGGTCATTTTCCTTCATGCATTTCAGGAAGCTATCCCGACTCTTCGAGTGCTTAATATGTTCAATATGCACATTAATTAATTCTCTTGGAAAGAATCTTGCCCTTGACTTGTTTGTTAACAACAATGCCAACAGCATGCTGGGTAACATTGTAGACTCTTCCTGTCTTGCCATGGTAACATTTATGGGGCATTCCTTTCTGAACAGTACCCATTCCCTTGATGTCTACAATATCACCTTTTTTATAGATTCGCATGTATGTGGCCAAAGGAACAACTCCATGTTTTCTGAATGGCCTGGAGAACATGTACCGCATGCCCCTCCTCTTTCCCTTTGTGTTCGTCATTTTGGTGAATTACTGGAAGATGGCGGATCCGGCTGGCCGATTTTTTTTTGACTGGCCCAATATTTTGATGATAATAAATAAATAAATAAATAATATATATACATATATATATAAATTTTTTGAGTCAGAGTCTCACTGTCATACAGGCTGGAGAGCAGTGGCATGCTAGAGGCCACTGTAGCTTCAACCTATTGGGCTCAGGTGACCCTTCCACCTCAGCCTTCCAAGTTGCTGGAATTACCAGCACGTGCCACTGTGCCCGGCTAATTTTTTTTATTTATTGTAGAGAAGAGGTCTCACCAAGTTGTCCAGGCTGATCTCAAACTCATAGGCTCAGGCAATCCTCTCACTTCAGCCTCCCAAAGTGCTGGGATTATAGGCATGAGCCACCATGCTTCAGCCTGAGCGACAGCACAAGACTCCAACTCAAACAACTAAAAAGCAAACCCTGTATTGCTATTACCTCATTAAACCTCAGAAAACTGTGTCTCACATTGTCTCAAAAGCAGAAATAAGTTGTCCAAGGTCACACAGCTGCCAGCTTCCTCCTATTTTCTTGTTCTTTTTAACTACATTCTCAAAGTCAAGGAAGATTAATACTTTTGTCATTCATATTCATCTTCTAAGATAAGCATAGGTCAGGTGCAGTAGCTCATGTTTGTAATCTCAGCACTTTGAGAGGCTGAGGTGGGAGAAGTGCTTAAGCCCAGGAATTCGAGAACAGTCTGGGCAACACAGCAAGACCTCATCTCTACAGAAAAGCAAAAAATTATCTGGGCATGATGGTACATGCCTGTAGTCTCAGCTACTTTGGAGGCTGAGGAAGAAGGAATACCTGAGCCATGATTACTACACTCCAACACGGGTGACAGAGTGAGACCCTAACTCAGAAACCATAAAAAAGGGAAAAAAAAATAAGCATGTTACCTCTATCAATCTTCTCAATAATCACCCCAATCAGAGTGACTGTGATGTGTCATAATGTCATTTTGCTCATTTACTTGTTAATAGCACTCACCACAATCAATATACAATAATTTTTCTGTATACGTGGATCTTCAATTAGATCATGAACTCTTCAGGGTCAATTCATCTTTATCAACAGTTCCCATCACAAAAAAAGGTGCTCATAAATGTTAGGGAAATGAATGATGGTGACAACTGCAATAAATCTTAATTCTCCCTTGTGGAAACCATTAAGTTTACAAGAAATCCTTTCTCCATCTTCACAGCTGTCAGAAAAAGTACAAAGGCTTATACAGCAGCACAAAAGTGCAGAACAAACATCAAACAGGAAGCCAAGGTCCTGGGATTTTTTTTTTTTTGAGTTGGAGTCTCACTGTGTCACCTAGTGGCACACTTACCGTCACCGCAGCCTTGACCTGCTGGGCTCAGGTGATCCTTCCACCTCATCCTTCCAAGTAGCTGGAACCACAGATAGTGCCACCATGGCCGGCTGATTTTTTTTTTTTTTTATTGTAGAGATGAGGTCTCGCCCTGTTGCTCAGGCTGGTCTTGACTCCCTGAGCTCAGGTAATCCTCTTGGCCTCCGCCTCCCAAAGTGCTGGGATTACAGGCGTGAGCCACCACTACCAGCTGGTCCTGGATTTTATACTTTACCATTCATTAGGCTTATATCACTGGACAAAGTAATCAGCATAAAATGACAGGTCAAGGCAGGTTAAATTGCAAGTACTACCCAAAAAGTCAGGTGTAAGGGCTTGCACCTGTAATCCCAGCACTTTGGGAGGCAGCGGTGAGAGGATTACCTGAGCCCAGGGGTTCGAGATCAGCCTGGGCAAATTGGTGAGACCTCATCTCTACAATAAATTAAAAAAGCTAGCCAGGCATGGTGGCATGTGGTTGTAGTTCCAGCTACTTGGAAGGCTGAGGCAGAAGGATCGCCTGAGCCCAGCAGATAGAGGCTACAGTGGTCATGAGCATGGCGCTGCACTCCAGCCTGGACAACAGAGTGAGACTCCAACTCAAAAAACAAAACCAAAAAAAGAGCAAATATTACCCAAAGAGTATGAAGTACCTATTCAAAATTGTATTGATTTACTTGTTAGATTCAGTATTATTCTTAAATTCTGGGTTTAACATTATGGATATGAATATTTTACTTGATAAATTTAAAATAAACCTTTCCTATTTTGCTGCTTTTCTCTTCATATTGGTATTATTGGGTTACACTATATAGAAGTTTCGTAATTTTGTACATTTTTACAAATGTTTCTCCTGTTCCAATTATTTTTTGAGTTTCCCCTTTAATACCTGAGAGAAATACAGATGCTCTTTAAATTATGATGAAACTACATCCCAATAAAACCATCATAAGTCAAAATATCATAAACCAAAATGCATTTAACACCCTGATAAACAAATTATAAAGTGAAAAAATAGTTAAGTAGAATCACTGTAAGTTGGGGACCATCTGTATATTATTCTACTTCCTTATACCAAAATATGTTTCTTAACCAATACATGTTTATTGGGTTCTCTCTAATTCCTGGTACAAGGAAAAACAAAACAAAAAACAGATAAAAATCTCCATCCTCAAGTGAGAAGACATCCATCTTGTTATATTTCTGCTTTTAAGAATGGTGGAACACTATTTCATCTCGTACCTTATGTTTATCTACCACAGTCCTCAGAGGTAATAAATTCCTGATCTCATGTGTTTCCATATTTAAATGACAACTGGTTCAGGAACTCAATAATTATTTTAAACCTTTGCAAGGCTCGAGTTAGTCCTCAAAGTCTGGGTATAGGGAGAGATTCAGGAACAGAAGCCTCTTAGGGGGAACAAGAGGCTTCTATTCCTATGTATGAAACAAATCTGAAGGTATGAGACTGCCCCAACATAGTAATCTCAGACCTAAGGATCCAAGACTGGTGCAATAATGTTATGTTCACAAATATGAACATATATTTTGCTAGTTGTGTTCAATTTATCCAATCAGTAAGACTGGTGGAAATAAACTGTAAAATAACTAATACTTAAAACAACCTTTAAAAAAATTTCAATTTCTGCCGGGCTCGGTGGCTCAGCCTGTAATCCCGCGCCTTTGGGGGGCTGAGGTGAGTGGATTGCCTGAGCCTGCGAGTTCGAGACCCGCCTGGGCAGTGAGACCTCATCTCTACAATAAATCAAAAAATCTGCCAGGCGTGGTAGCGCATGCCTGTAATTCTGACTACTCGGAAGGCTGAGGCGGAAGGATCACCGGAGCCCAGCAGGTCGAGGCTGCAGTGGCTGGGAGCAGCCACTGCACTCCAGTCTGGGTGACAGAGTGAGACTCCAACTCAAAAAAAAAAAAAAAATTTCAAGTTCAAAATGACTTTGACGTTTTGGGACAAAATTTTGTTTCCGATTTTAATTTTTTTCAACTTCAAGGAAGAAAAATTCATGCATTTAATCTGCCTGTAGCCGGATGCAGTGGCTCAAGCCTATAATCCTAGCACTTTGGGAGGCCAAGGCGAGAGGACTGCCTGGGTCCAGGGGTTTGAGACCAGCCTGGGCAACCTGGTGAGACCTTGTCTCTACAAAAAATTAAAAAATTAGCCAGGTGTGGTGGGACACACCTGAACTTCCAGCTACATGAAGGCTGAAGCTGAAGGATCGCCAGAGCCCAGCAGGTCAAGGCTGTGGTGGCCATTGAGTGTGTCACTGCACTCCAGAGTGAGACTCCAACTAAAAAAAAAAAAAAAAAATCTGCCCACTTAAGAAAAAGTATGAAATACAATATTTGTATAAACTATTCATAAAGATGCATAAGAAAATAAATTTTCTTTACCTGTAAGGGGCGGGATATCATGATTAACTGTTTCTTCTGCTTCTTCTAAACCATTATTTATCGATGGCCTCACTTGAACTGCTTGATTTGAATAAGCTGCTCCATTAGTTGATGTAGTAGTACTGGTAGTGATCTCATCTACCTGTTCCATATCAAGTTGTTTTACGATTTCTTCAGCTTCCACAGCCTGTCCTGGAGAATCTGATCCTGACGTTCCTGAAATCATGATTCAGTATACTCACTATCATTTAAAAATGCAAATATTTACAAAAATAGTAAAGTGAAGATAACTGGAGTAGAATAGGGCAAGAACTCTGAGGATTACTCATCGCATCATTTGTAATAACAACTAGATGAAATACTGTGTTAAGTAGAGCAGTAAACTTATAGCTAGGTATTAAACTCCTCTGTCTGAGAGGTGGTAATAGATGGTAGGTGACGGCAGGGAAGATAAATGAATAATTATATTGCCATGTAACATCAGTCTCAAAAGAGCAGAGCTTTTTTTGCACATTAGTGGAAAGTCAACAATCAGGTAGCAGCAATGGAAAGAAATGAATTCTGATTCAACTAGTACATTAGGTATGGGAGAATAAAGAATGCAGAGGGAAAGGTATTAGGAAAGACGTTAAATTCAAGGCAATAGGGAGAAGGGATATTATGTAAGGAAGTTGAGAATATTGAAGGTCGATTTTGTTACTTTTGTTTAAAATGACATTTGGAGGATTCTGGGAAGATTTAGAAAGACTTCCAAGTAGCTGTAACTACAAGTGTGTACCACCATGCCCAGCTAATTTTTTTATTTACTGTAGAGATGAGGTCTCACCAACTTCCCCAGGCTGGTCTCAAACCCCTGGATTCAGGCAATCCTCTCCCTCTGCCTCCCAAAACACAGTCTCACTTTACAGGCATAAGTCACTGCACCTGGCTTAACCTGGACATTAACACTAAGAAACTTCACCTCTAGCTGGGCATGGTGGCTCACACCTGTAATCCTAGTACTTTGGGAGGCCAAGGCGGGAGGATCACTTGAGACCAGGAGTTGAAGACCAGCCTAGACAACACAGTGAGACCTTATCTCTACAAAAAATAAAAAAATTAGTGGCCCACACCTGCAGCCCCAGCTACTCAGGAGGCTAAGGCAGGAGGATTGCTTGAACCCAGGAGGTCAAGGCTGTGGTGAGCCGTGAACATGCCCAGCCTGGGCAACAAAGTGAAACTGTGTCTCAAAAAAAAAAAGAGCCAAGTGCGGTGGCTCACACCTGTAATCCCAGCATTTTGGAAGGTAGAGGCAAGAGATTGCCTGAGCCCATGAGTTTGAGACCAGCCTGGGCAACAGGACGAGACCTCATCTCTACAGTAAATCAAAAAATTAGCTAGGTGTGGTGGCACACGCCTGTAGTTCCAGCTAGTTCGAAAGCTGAAGTGGAAGGATCATCTGAGTCCAGCAGGTTGAGGTTGTGGTGGCTGTGAGCGTACCACTGCACTCCAGCCTGGGTGACAAAGACTCCTACTCAAAACAAAACAAAACAAAACAAAACACCACATCCCTCAACGACTTCTTTTCCACTCTCTTCATCTAGCTAGACTTCATGGTGTATTACTTAACCTACTCTTAAGCTGTCAGACTCAATATCCTTGATCCCTTTTCCTTCCACTGTCATCCATCAAGAAATCCTTCTTGTATCAGTCTAACCAATAGGATTCTCAGACCCTAGCCCCAGGCTACTGAAGGAAGCAATAAGAAAAAGGAATACAATTATACAGACAGGTCATACTCCAAATCTTAACCAGGCCTATACTATGCTGCTCAGCATTTGCATGTGTGTGTGCGTGAAGGTGTATGCGTGAGACAGTTCCTTTTTCTTTTCTTTTCGTTTCTTTTCTTTTTTTTTTTTTTGAGTTGGAGTCTCACTCTGTCGCCCAGACTGGAGTGCAGTGGCTGTTCCTCGACCTGCTGGGCTCCGGCAATCCTTCTGCTCAGCCTTCCAAGTAGCTGAAACTACAGGCGCATGCTACCACACCCGGCTAATTTTTTGATTTATTGTAGAGATGAGGTCTCGCCTGTCCAGGCGGGTCTCGAATCCGCGGGGTCAGGCAATCCACTCACCTCAGCCTCCCAAAGGTTGAGCCACCGAGCCAGCCTAGAGCTCCTTTTTCTTATTCCCCAGAGCAACCACTTTAAACCTTCACCATTCCCTCAAAGTCCCTGTCACTAGACTATCTCAGTAAATGACACCATCTCTTCTTCCAAAGAAAAAATGGTGAATATCAAACATCAAGCTCTTCTTCCCAAACAGTAAAAAAAAAATCTTTTAAAAAAACTATAAATTTTCTAAAACTCAAATACTTACCATTTTTATTTGCTGGTGAAAAAAAGTTGAAGACAGGTGAAAATATGGTGCCCAACAATGTAGTTCTTGGAGGACTACCAGAGGAAGGATTATCTTCTAATTTTCCATTTTGTTTTACATGTTGATTTGTCATTTCATAACTACCAGCTTCTAAGAAACAGGAGAAAAAACTCATGGTATAGAAAACACTTTCAGAAAGGTATTATAAATAATTCTTCATAAAAATATCTTTGTCCCCCTCAAAATACTTCATGAAAGTTGATTAACATTACTGTTCAGAAGAGCTTATTAATGAAACTGACGTAAATAAGTTGTAAACCAAATGCTCTTTATACATCAATGTATTTATAGTGCTTTATGAATGCTAACATTTACTAAGATTTTTCTTTAATCCGCCAAAAACAAGCAGAGTTTTGCCAAAGTAGATTTATACCTAGAATTATACAGACCGAAAGGCTTCAAATCAGCATAGTACAACAGAAAATGAAGGAAATTCTTTGTAGGAAAGTAAACAAGCTACCAGTATTTAAAACACAAACTCAAGATTCTGTTTTTGTTTACATTTTGGGATATTGTGTACTTGATAAAACCTTCCCTCTCATTTATTTCTAATGAATGACAGCTAAATGAATAGAGGCAACATAGCAATACCAAAGCAGAAAACTAGGCTGGGTGCAGTGGATCACGCCTATAATCCTAGCACTTTGGGAGGCTGAGGAGAGAGGACTGCTTGAGCCTAGGAGTTCAAGACCAACAAAGACAACATACTGAGATCTAGTCTCTACAAAAAATTAAAAAATTAGTGGCATGTGTAGCTATTTGGGAGGCTAAGACGGGAGGATGGTTTGAGCCCATGAGGTCTGATAATTCTTTGTTTTAAGGAGCTGACCTGTGTATTGTAGGATGTTTAGCTGCACCTCTGACAGTTACCTGCTAGATGCCAGCAGCAACACCTCCACCAGGTTGTGACAACCAAAAATGTCTATATTTTGATAAATGTCCCCTGGAGGACAAAACCATATCCAGCTGACAACTACTGGCCTAAGTGGTCCAAGTCCCTTTGTGCTCTTAAAAAGTGTGATCTAGAAAAAACTGTGTGCATATTTCAATTAAATTAAGTCAGCTGGGTGCCATGGCTCACCCTGTAATCCCAGTACTTTGGGAGGCCGAGGCGAGAGGACTGCCTGAGCCCGATGGTTCGAAACCAGTCTGGGCAAACTGGTGAGACCCCGTCTCTACAATAAGTCACAAAAATTAGCCGGGCATGGTGGCGTGTGCTTGTAGTTCCAACTACTTGGCAGGCTGAGATGGAAGGATCGCCTAAGCCCAGGAGGTCAAGGCTGCGGTGGCCGTGAGCATGCCACTGCACTCCAGTCAGGGTGACAGACTCAGCTCCAACTCAAAAAAAAAAAAAATTAAGTCACAATTATTACTGCTTTAAGAAATGAGTTTCTTTTTTTATAATACAGAAAAAAAGGTTTATTTGGCTCATGGTTCTAGAAATTATTTTCTTAGAAAAAGGAAAGAAAACAAAGAAAAAAATTTTTTTTTTAAATTGAGTTTCTTAGAAATCCAAAATGTTGATCCATATACATTTTCACACTAAGTAGCATAGTAAAGCTAGTTACTCTGCCTTTACTTGTTTTAATTCATCAAAGTAAAATTTTTTAGAAAGATAAATTTTTATCTCACTGCATGCTACTAATATTTAATACAAAGATTACAAAAATAAGGCATAAATTGCTCAAAGCAGACTTTTAAGAAATATTTCTGGTAAAGTCTCTGCTTACACCTAAATAAAACAATATCTAAATATTAACAAACCTCCATTTACTTGACTTTTCCGTCTTACTCGAGATATCTGTTTGTTAGGTTTTTCTCCTGTTCTTGGTGTTGATGTGATCAAATTATTATCTATATCACGATCAATTCTATTTCGTTTCGAAGGATTTTCTCTCTCTTCCTTAAGACATAAGAGAAAAAAACATGCACTGAGCACAATCATTCCTTATAGGTTACAATTTTAAAATGAGAAAATGTGATATAATATACTTTTCCCTGCTTTTCATATCCAGGAACAACAAAATGCAATTACAGATAATATCAAAGAGTGACAGAAAAGCCCCCCAAATTTTGACAGTGTAGTAAGAATATTAAAGCAATTACAATATACAATAATTTCAGCATTCAGATCCTTTCCCCAGGGCCCATTAAATTTTCCATGCTATCAAAATATTGAATAATTTTCAGCAATCTCCCCTTATTTTTAGAACTATCCTAAAGAACAAAAAGCATTTCTTTAAGCAACTCAAGGTGAGAGAGTCCCACTGCACTTGCTGACAAGTCAAATATTTCCACGCACACCTCCAACCTCAATTATTTAAATGTCTAAATTAATACCATGAAGTCTACCCCTTAACAAAGCTCTCTATTTGTGGACAAGTCCACATGGCCAGTTTTGTACTATTTTTTCTGTATTACTTAGTATATACAGTAAAGAATAATAGTATACTTCCAAACATTAACTGGATTTATTTTCTCCATTTGCACATATATTTTTCTCACTGTAAATTTTTCTAGCTGGGCTCGGTGGCTCAGCCTGTAATCCCACGCTTTGGGAGGCTGAGGTGAGTGGGTTGCCTGTGCCCGCGGGTGCAAGACCTGCCTGGGCAACTTGGTGAGATCTCATCTCTACAATAAATTAAAAAATTTGCCAGGCATGGTAGCGCGCACCTGTAGTTCCAGCTACTTGGAAGGCTGAGGCGGAAGGATCGCCGGAGCCCAGCAGGTCGAGGCTGCGGTGGCCAGGAGCGGCCACTGCACTCCAGTCTGGGCGACAGAGTAAGACTCCAACTCAAAAAAAAAAAAAAAAATTTTTTTCTAGTGTCACCTACAAGACTGATTTTCTTACATTACTGTATAATATTGCCCTTGCTGTTTTAATGACACCACTTGAAATGCTATGGTAAGGATTAGATTTTCAAATTTATATTCATAACCAATGTTCTCATCTCTTTTTTGTATTTGATGCTTTTACCCTGCGAGAACTAGTAAAATATACTAATAAGCATTTTCTAAAAGATGAATATATTACTATATTATTTTGAAACAAAGCTTGGTATGGTAAATGGTGAAAGTTAAGATTTCCATTTAAATCAAATGTCTTCTCTGAAATATGTATTTTTCAGAGTTATTTCTGAGACAGGCTGCTAAGGGGAAAGGTAGTGTTCTCAAAACTACAAATCCCCAAGTGAATACAGAGAACTAAAGAAGCAACAAAAATCCACGGGCAACACTTACAACAAAACCAGGAGACAAGGTATCCCCCACAAATCCAAAATGCAAGCAGATAAGAAACCAATGGCCACAATACCTAAATCCCATAAACACTAGGGCAAAGGAAAGCAGAGGGATGCAACAAAGTGGGCAACACACTTGAGTACAGGAGAAGCCCAAAATACCTAACAGATAGGTATTCACTGGAAAGAATGGCAGACCAACTTGAGAAAAGCAGATGAAATGGAGGGAGGAGAGCTTCTGTCCAATCTAATAGCAAAAGGGATCCATAGTTAGTATGCTTCTATGAACTCTCGAAATTGATCAAGTATGGCCCAATCTAGAATATAGTTCCATACTGAAAGTAAAATCCTACTCTTTGAAATAATACATTCAAATATCTGATGATCCAATTCTAAAAGACAATTTGCTACTCAATCCTAATCTTCTCTTTTTTCTTTCTTTCTTTTTTTTTTGGAGTCAGAGTCTCACTCTGTTGCCCAGGTTGAAGTACAGTGACATGCTCATAGCCATCACAGCCTCAACCTGCTGGGCTCAGGCAATCCTTCTGTCTCAGCCTTCCAAGTAGCTGGAACTACAGGCACATACCACCATGCCCGGTATTTTTTTTTTTTTTGTATAGATGCAGTCTCACCAAGTTGCCCAGGCTGGTCTCGAACCCAAGCTTAAGCAATCCTCTCACCTTGGCCTCCCAAAGTGCTGAAATTACAGGCGTGAGCCACCGTGCCGGCCTCTCAATTCTAATCTTTTGTGAACATTCAACTATCTAATTCGGGGATGTTTTTGAACATGGTATGAATTTTACAAGAGGAACTAGTAGAAACAATATTTCTATATTACAGTTGGTTGGTTATTAGGTTGGTTTACTAAATGTAATTATCCTACAATGTCTTCTCTGAAATTTGTGTTTTTCAGAGTTGTCTTAAGATAGGTTGAGGGGAGAAGTTAGTGGGAGTGGAATCAAACCAATACAGAGGAAGGAGAGAGAATTTCCAAATAAACATAGGGTAGAGATAAAACACAAAACAAAAATCATCACCGTATTTTAAAATACTACATAAAAGTAACAAAACTAGTTCAAAAGATACTATGAACTACACAAGTGTCTAAAAATTCGAAAAAACTAACAACATAAAAATGAGCAAAAAAGTATAGACATCAAACAAATCCCACACAAAATTGTTATGATGAAACATACATGGAGTAGAATAACACCTCAACGAAGAATGCTTGTCAAAAACACGCATAGGGAATTATAAAATTATAACCTATTTCAAAACAAGACAAAAGACATCAAAAATTTAACACACATAACAGAAAAACTCAAAAACAAGCCAGCACGGTGGCTCATGCTTTAATTCCAGCACTTTGAGAGGCTGATGCAAGAGGATTGCTTGAGTCCAGGAGGTTGTGATCAGCCTGGGAAGCATAGTGAGACCCTTTATCTGCAGAAAAATTACAAAATTAGCTGGGCATGGTGGCACATGCCTATAGTTCCAGTTGCTTGGAAGGTTGAGGCAGAAGGTTTGCCTGAGCCCAGGAGGTAGTCTGCAGTGAGCCGTGCTCATGCTAATGCACTCCAGCCTAGGTGACAGAGTGAGACACCAAATCCAAAAGAGAAAAATTTTTTTTCAGAAATAAAGGCTACATTAGAAAGGGCCCAAGAGGAAGTAAACAACAGATTATGCCTTTAAGAAAAACATAGGGTAAAATTTTCATTTTTACTTTTTTAAAGAGACAAGTTTTCTTATGTTGCCTGGGCTTGTCTTAAATTCCTGACTTCAAGTGATTCTCCCACCTCAGCCACCTGAGTAGCTGGGACTACAGGCAAAAACTACTGCATATAGGGGAAATTTTTTTAAAAACAGAAATAAAGATACAGATTTTTTAAAAATCAAGAAAATTTGAAAGTCAGTAACCATAAATGCCTATAAATCCCAGCTGCTCAGGAGGCTGAGACACTGGAATCACTTGAGCTCCAGACTTCAAGGGCCAGCCTGTGCAACATAGGGAGACCCTCTCTTGAAGGAAATTAGGAAGGGCAGGGATGGAGGGGAAGAGAAAGGAGTAATACAGTACCGAAGATAGACAAAAAAGAAACAACAGAGAAAATAGTAGGAGTCCCTGAAGAAGAAAATCAACACAAAAACATAACAGAACAAATACTAGAAATTTTTCCTCAAACAAAAGATTTACTTTCAAATTTTATTTTATTTTTTAGTAGACAAAAATTCTATTTATCATGTGTAACATATTTTGAAATATGTATCTACTATAGCATGGCTAAATCAAACTAATTAACATATATATCATTTCATATATTTATTTTGTGGTAAGAACATTTAAAATCTACTCCCAGTGATTTTTAAGAATACATTGTTATTAACTTGCACTCACAGTATAATAAATCTTGTGAAATTATTCCTCCTAACTGAAATTTTGTATCCTTTGACCAACATTTCCCAACCCCAAATAAGGACTTGAAATTACATATTGAAAGAATACACTGTTTACCCAAAAATATTAATCCAAAAAACCCAACACCAAGATAATGTAACAGAATTTAAAGAAAAAAAAAAATTCTTTGGAAAACAAGGCAAAATCAGTTCTTTTATAGAAAAAGATAATTATCAAACATTTGACAGCAATACTTTTTATGCCAGAAGAAAAATAACATTTAAAAATAATCAAGAAGATAAAATGTGAGTCAAAGATTTTTATGTCCAGCAAAACTGATTTGCAAGCAAAAAGGGCACTGTCATCAATATGCAAAAACTCAGAATACTGTCCCCATGAGTCTTTTCTTGGAACTTACTAGAAAAGGAGTTCACACACAAAAATGACTACAAATGACACAAAAAATAAAGACAAGCATTAAACATATTGAACAGATGCAGATAGAATTAAGACAGATGAGGACTAAAGTATAGTATGTAATAACTATATGCTCAAAAGATATATAAATATAAATACATAAAAATATATAGTATAAGAAAATTGGTGAGCGATAAATACTAAATGAAGTTCTTAGTCCTTTAGGGATAATATATCAGATTCTAAAACCACAATAAGAAATAAACACTGTAACAGCAAATATAAGTAAATATGAAAGATCCTTGTGCTCAGTACTTCCAGTGTGCTCTTAACTAGCTTTCTTCAAGTTATAGCTGTTATAATCTCTGTAACTTCATTATAATCTAGTAACTTATTCTGATACTCAGTTTTTCTATATACAGTCATCCATCAATTAATGACTAGGATGTGTTTTGAGAAATATGTCTTTAGATTTCATCATTGTGCAATCATAGTGTACTGAAACAAACCTAGATGGTATAGCCTATGACACACTTAGCCTACGTGGTACATTGTATTGCTCCTAGACTATAAACCTGTATAGTATGCTACTGTACTGAATACTGTAGGCAACTGTAGCACAATGCTAAGCATTCATACACACACACACACACAGAAAGGACAAAGTAAAAATATGGTATTATAATCTTATGGGACCACTGCCCTATATGTGATCCATATCATTATGTGGTATATGACTGTTATAATCTTATGGGACCACTGCCCTACATGTGATCCATATCATTATGTGGTATATGACTGTTTATACATGCAGAAAAACAAGTGTACTCTTCTTGTTTTGCTCTGCAATAATATATTTTAAATTGTTTTAATCTTGCTAAATTATAAATTTTATATAAAAGTTATTTTATAATGTAGTAATATATTAAAATACAATTTATAAAATTTTAGTAATTAAGAATGAAACAGGCTGGGTATGGTGGCTCATGCCTATAATCCCAGCACTTTGGGAAGCCCAGGTGATAGGATTGTCTAAGCTCACAGGTTCAAGATCAGCCTGGGCAACTTAACGAGACCTCATCTCTACAATCAATAAAAAAAAAAATTAGCTGGGCATGGTGGCACATGCCTGTAGTTCCAGCTGCTTGGAAAGCTGAAGCAGAAAGACTGCCTGAGTACAGCAGGTTGAGGTTGCAGTGGCTATGAGCATGTCACTGCACTCTAGCCTAAGTGATGAGACTACAACTCAAAGGAGAAAAAAAAAAAAGAATCAATAGGCCGGGCGTGGTGACTCATGCTTATAATCCAAGCACTTTGGGAGGCTGAGATGGGAGGACTGCCTGGGCCCATGGGTTCAAGATCAGTCTGGGCAACATGGAGAGACCTTATCTCTACAATAAATCAAAAAATTAGCTGAGCATGGTGGCGTGTGCCTGCAGTTCCAGCTACTTGGAAGGCTGAGGCAGAAGGATCACCTAAGCCCAGCAAGTCGTGCCTATGGTGGCCGTGAGCATGCTACTGCATTCCAGTGTGAGCGACAGAATGAGACTCCAATTCAAAAAAAAAAAAAGAATGAATCATTGGGTTAAAAAAAAAAATCGAGATTAGAAGACTTGTAATTTTCAACCATTGCTACACTGCTGAAAAGGAAGAAATTTACGTATTAGGATTCTGTGAGTTACAGAAAGGGTAAATCTACTGCAAAGGAGCTAAATGCAACTGTAAGTAAGAAATGAAAATATGATAAAGCTATCTTCCTGTTGGCTGCACAAATATTATTAAATTGTCTTTCATGTCTTATGTAACAGAACACCTTCAAATGGAGGTAGAGTGCCAATCTGGTGCACTGTCATTTGAGAATAATCACCTGAATTTTTTTTTTTTTTTTTTTCATTAATCAGTATTTTTTATTATGGTTTTGTGGGGTACAGTTAAGGGTTAGGTGTACAATGACGTTTCATTCAGGCACCCTGTAGATAAGAAGTGTTTTCCCATCCCCCGACAGATATTTGCTACTGTTAATCCCATCCCCCTCCCCCCCATAGTTTCCCAGTACCATCCGTCATTTTCTCATAGTATTGCATTGGATGTTCAAGGTCCATTATATGAGTGAGAACATGTGATATTCGGATTTTTGTTTTTGTGAGAGGTCACTCAGTATTATAGACTCTAGTTCCATCCAGGTTGCAGCGAAATTCATGATTTTGTTCTTTTTTATGGCTGCGTAGTATTCCATCGTGTATATGTACCACATTTTTTTAATCCAGTCCTCTTTTGATGGGCAGCATGGTTGTTTCCAGGTTCTTGCTATTGTGAACAATGCTGCGATAAACATACGTGTGCAGGTATCTTTTTTATAGAGTGATTTGTGTTCTTCAGGGTATATTCCCAGTAGGGGGATTGCAGGGTCATATGGAAGGTCAATTTTTAGAGCTTTTAGGAATCGCCACACTGCTTTCCACAGAGGTTGCACTAGTTTACACTCCCACCAACAGTGTAGAAGTGTTCCCTTTTCACCACACCCTCTCCAGCAGCTGTTATTTTTTGAGTTGTTGATAATTGCCATTCTGACTGGAGTTAGGTGGTATCTCAGTGTGGTTTTGATTTGCATCTCCACCTGAATTTTTTTAAAAAGGGAATTTAATATTTTAAATATATACATAATGAGTTCTTTAAAAGCCAAAAACTGTAACGGCTTTTCAAACTAAAAATAAAAAAGCCTCCAAAATAATTAAAGAGTAAATTATCAGCAGTGGGCTCTCATGCTTGTAATCCCAGTACTAAAGAAGTCAAGGCAAGTAGACTGCTTGAGACCAGGAATTTGAGACCAGCCAGGGTAACAGTGAGATTCATCTCTAAAAAATAAAAAAATTAGCCAGGCATGGTGGTGCATGCCTGTAGTTCCAGCTACTTGGGAGGCCGAGGAGGGATGGATCCCTTCAGCCCAGAAGTTCAAGTCAGCGGTAAGCAGTGATTGTGTCACTACACTCCAGTCCAAAGTGACAGAGTGAGAACCTGACTTAAAAAAAAAAAAAGAAGTTATAACACTGGACTGTTTGAAAAAGTATATGCAATATCAGATAGTGCTGAAAGTCTGCTAGATAAAGAGTCAACATAAGAAATGGCACTCCCACTTTCCAATGATAAAGTTAACTCACTTAATGAAAGATTTAACTGACTTGCTGTTTTACCTGTATTTATTTAATTGATACCAGCACCAACTAATCACCAAAGAACTTTTTTATTGTGAATGCATGATAACAAACACAAGTGGTAAATATTTTTGGATCTCAGTCTATTCTGGAACAACAGCCTGTGTTGACATTTGTGCTGACTATCCAAAAGCAATGGTAAATATAACCACTGACACCTTAGCACAAATCAAGGCATGGAGACCCAATAATCACTGTATCCTGCATTGTTATAAATGGCAGGGGGTGCCAGTTCTCTTAAAGTTCTTGACAAAGTCATAAAATTATTAAATCTCAACTCTTAAATTTCAGTCTTAATATTCAATGTGACTATATGGGAAATATATACACAGCACTTCTGCTGAATACTAAAGTTCTACAATTGTCTTGAGAAAAAGGCATTTAATGATTGAGTTGTAAGCTGAATTAGATCACTTTTTCCCATGGAAAACTATTTTTATTTCAAGTAGAAACTTTCTCAAAAGGGAACAAAGCAAACCAGTCTCTTCAAGAAAACCTGACACTTTTGTTGCCAATGATAAAATTTGAGCTTTCCGCAAAAACTGGAATTTTAGAAACTGGACCCACCACCACATAAGCTCGATAGCTTCCCAGTACTTAAAGACTTCACTGTTGAGATCAGTAAGGATATCATGAATTTGACTTTATAATATTGCACAATAAAATGTCAGTATGTGGAAGTTTTGTATAACTTGGTGAACCAAGATTTTCTAAACAACCAATGCATGATGAGAATACTGCTTCTCGAGTTTTAGTATAGCAACAACAGATTATCCATAATTATCTCAAAAAGATATTAAAATACTCCCCTCTTTTCTAAATATGAGTGTATACAATTTATTTACATATTGCAATACCAACAAGCTACCTTCTATTAGGCCACTAAACAGATATGCACAATTGTAAATAATGTCATGCTTCCCCCTAATTTTCTTTGTCCTCTTTTTTTTTTTTTTTTGTTGAGATCACCCAGGCTCGAGTGCAGTGGCACACTCATGGCCACCCCAGAGTCGACCTGCTGGGCTCAGGTGATCCTTCCGCCTCAGCCTTCCAAGTAGCCGGAACTGCAGATGTGCACTACCATGCCCAGCTTAATTTCTGATTTAGTGTAGAGACGAGGTCTCGCCAAGTTGCATGGGCTGGTCTCCAACCCATGGGCTCAGACAATCCACTCGCCTCTGCCTCCCAAAGTGCTGGGATTACAGGCTGAGCCACAGAGTCTAGCCACCTCTTATTTTTTAAAAAAAATTATTTAATGAAGATTTGAGAGTTCAAAAATTCTTTTCATAGATTATAAGGGGTGATTAACCTGATTTGAATTTATATATTTATTTATTGCTTTTAGAAAATAGTTTTGGGAGGTCAAGGCGGGAGGACTGCTTGAAGTCAGGAGTTTGAGACCAGTTGGGGCACCATAACAAGAACCCATATCTATAAAAAAGTAAAAATAAAGAAAATAGTTATTTTTCACTAAATGTTATTTGTGTTATCATGTAGTGGTTTATAATTGTGAGTATAAATAAACACATATTTTTCAAAATAATATTAATATTAAATATAACCTACATAAACACAAGTTTTTTGGGGGTCTTCAAAAGTTTGGAAAAAGATAAAGCATCCTGAGACCAAAAAGTTTAAGAGTTACTTCCTTGGCTAGGTGCAGTGGCTCAATCCTATAATCCCAGCACATTGGGAGGCCGAGGCTAGAGGACTGCCTGAGCCCAGAGGTTTGAGACCAGCCTGGACAACTTTGTGAGACCTCAGCTCTACAATTAAAAAAAAAAACAAACATAAAAAAAACTCAGCCAGGCATGGTAGGATGTGCCTGTAGTTCCAGCTACTTGGAAGGCTGAGGTCGAAGGATCACCTGGGCCCATAAGGCCGAGGCTGCAGTGGCTGTAAGCATGGGTGACAGAGTGAGGCTCCAACTCAGAAAAAAAAAAAGAGTTTAAAATGGGGGAGAAATTTGATTGACAACTGACAATTTACAGAAGATCCACATATGGTCAATAAGCACAAAAAAGGATACTTAACCACACCAATCATCAGGAAAATGCAAATTGAGAGTGATATACCCTACCCCTATAAAGTTAAAAAAGACTGACAATACTGGTGAGAAATTTTTTTTCTAAAGTTAAAAATTTTTTTTTCTAAAGTTAAAAAGACTGACAATACTGGTGAGAATGTGGGCAACTAAAACTGTTGAAAAATGCTAAATGGAATGTAGTAAAACAGTACAAATACACTGCAAAACAGCTAAGCAGTTTCTTAAAAGTTAAAAAGTCTTTTCAACAAATGGCACTAGGATTTAATAAATATCAACATGCAAAACAATGAAGATGGTCCCTTATCTCACACTGTCTATAAAATTAACTCAAAATAAGGCCGGGCATGGTGGCTGAAACCTGTAATCCCAGCACTTTGGGAGGCCAAGGCAAGAAGATTGCCTGAGTCCGTGGGTTCAAGACCAGCCTGGGCAACATGGTGAGACCTCGTCTCTATAATAAAAATTTAAAAAAATTAGCCGGGCATGGTAGCACATGACTGTAGTTCCAGCTACTTGGAAAGCTGAGGCGGAAGGATCGCCGGAGCCCAGCAGGTCAACCCTGGGGTGGCCATCAGCATGCCACTGTACTCCAACCTGGGCAACAAAGTGAGACTCTAACTCAAAACAAAACAAAACAAAACAAAAAACAATTAACTCAAAATATGTCAAAGAGCTAAAATCATAAAACTCTTATAAGAAAATCTAGGGCTATATCTTTGTCATCTTGGATTTGGCAATAGTTTCTTGGATATAACATCAAAAACACAAGTAACAGAAGAAATATAAATAAATTGAGCTTCATAAAAAATTAAAATTCTGAGCCAGGCACAGTGGTTCAAACTTGTAATCTTAGCACTTTGGGAAGACAAGGCAGGAGGATGACTTGAGGCCAGGGGTTTGAGACTAGCCTAGGGAAAATAGTGAGACTACATCTCTATTAAATTAAATAAATATAAATTAAAATTTTTGTGTTTTAAAGGGGTCCAAAGAATGGAAGAAAACATGTGTATAATCTCTGATAAGGGATTTGCATTTAGAATATATAAAGAACTCTTACAGTTCAATAATAAAAAGATAAAAATAACCAAATTTTAAAATGGGCAAAGACTTGAACAGACATTTCTCCAAAGATGTACAAAGTCAACAAACACATAAAAAAGATGCTTAATACCTTGTCATTAGGGAAATGTATATCAAAACCACAATTAAATACTTCCTTAAACTCACCAGGATGCCTATAATAAAAAGACAGACAATAACAAGTGTTGACTGTGCGCAAGACAATTGGAGCCATAATACTCTGCTAGTAGTACTATAAAAAGGTGCAGTCACTTTGTTTTTTGTTTTTGAGTCAGAGTCTCACTCTGTCACTCAGGCTGGAGTGCAGTGGCATGCTCATGGCCACCACAGCCTCGACCGGCTGGGCTCAGGCAATCCTTCCACCTCAGCCTTCCAAGTAGCTGGAACCACAGGCGTGCGCCATTACACCCAGTTAATTTTGGTGATTTTTGTAGAGATGAAGTCTTGCCAAGTTACCCAGGCTGATCTCGAACCCCTGGACTCTGGTAATCCTCTCGCCTCTGCCTCCCAAAGTGCTGGGATTACAGGCATGAGCCACTGCGCCCGGCCTGTGCAGCCACTCTGGAAAACAATCTAGCAGTTACTTAAAAAGCTATACATAAAGTTATCATACAACCAGCAATTCAACTCCTAGGTATCTACCCAAGAGAAATGAGAACAGATGTCTACAAAAACTTACACATGCATGTTCACAGAATATCTCATTAAAGACAAAATGTGGCAACAACCCAAATGTTGATAAATGAATAACTGAAATGTGGTATTTCCAAACAGTGGAATACTACATGGCAGAAAAAAAAAAAAAGAGAATGAAGTACTAATGCATGCTACAACACGGACGCACTTTAAAAGCATGTTAAGTGAATGATGCCAGATATAAAAACTAAATATAATTCCATATATATGAAATATCCAGAATAGACCAAAATCTACACAGACAGAAAGTAGTTTGGTGACTGCTTAGGTGTAGGGAGGAAGGGAGAATTATGGGGTGATGAGGTTTCTTTTGAGGGAGATACAAATGTTCTAAAGTAGATTATAGTAACAGCTGCACAATTTTGTGCATGTAGTAAGAGCTACTGAATTTATATTTTAAATGGGTGAATTTTACTACTATACAGCATAGTGCTTATAACTAACAATACTATATTGTAGATATAAAATTTTCTAAGAGAGTAGACTTTATTTATGTTTAGTGTTCTTACCAGAATAATGATGATAATAAAAATAAAGGGAGGCCAGCATGGTGGTTCACACCTATAATCCCAGCACATTGGAAGGCTGAGTTGACAGGATTGCCTGAGCTCACATCTCTACAATAAATCAAAAAAGGAGGCAAGCGTGGTGAGGCGTGCCTATAGTTCTACCTACTTGGAAGGCTGAGGTGGAAGGACCACCTGAGCCCAGCAGGTCGGGGCTGCGGTGGCCGTGAGCAGGTGTGCCACTTCACTCCAGTCTTGGTAACAGAGTGAGACTTCTACTTAAAAAAATTAAATAAGCCGGGTTCAGTGGCTCAGCCTGTAATCCCGTGCCTTGGGAGGCTGAGGTGAGTGGATTGCCTGAGCCTGTGGGTTCGAGACCCGCCTGGGCAACTTGGCACAACCTCATCTCCACATTAAATCAAAAAATTAGCCAGGCATGGTGGGGCCTGCCTGTATTTCCAGCTTCTTAGAAGGCTGAAGCAGAAGGATCACCTGAACCCAGAAGGTCGAGGCTGCGGTGGCCATGAATATGCTACTGCACTCCAGCCTGGGCGACAAAGTGAGACTCTAAGTCAAAAAAAAAAGAAAGAAAAAAAAAAAAAAATCCAGCAACAAAACAAAACAAAACAAAAACTCAACATGATAAAAACTCTTCACAAACTAGGAATAGAGGGAATTCCTCAAACTGACAAAAGATAACTACGAAAACCATCTAGCTAATATCATACCCAATAGTAAAACAAACTCTTTTTCCCTAAGAACATGTTTGCTCTCACCACTTCTACTTAACATTGTACTACAGGTCCTAACCAATGTAATAAATGAAGAAAAAGAAATAAAAAGTCTAGTGATCAAAAGGAGTAAGTAAAACTCATTATTTGGCATGTGACATTTTATATATATGTATAACACCCTATGAAATTTTCCAAAAAAACTAGTTACTGGCCAGGTATTTTGGGAAGCCAGAGCAGGAGAATCACTTTAGGTCAGGAGTTAAGGCTAGCCTAGGCAACAGAGCAAGATCCTATTCCTACAAAAAAATAAAAATAAAATAAAAAAAGACTAGAGCTATTAAGTGAACTTAGCCATTTCACACAGTACCAGGTCAATATTAAAAAATTAATTAGGCCGGGCTCGGTGGCTCAGCCTGTAATCCCAGCACTTTGGGAGGCCGAGGTGAGTAGACTGCCTGAGCCCGCGGGTTCAAGACCCATCTGGGCAACTTGGTGAGTCCTCATCTCTACAATAAATCAAAAATCAGCCGGGCGTGGTAGCGTGCACCTGTAGTTCCAGCTACTTGGAAGGCTGAGGCGGAAGGATTGCTGGAACCCAGCAGGTCGAGGCTGCGGTGGCCGGAAGGGGCCACTGCACTCCAGTCTGGGCAACAGAGTGAGACTCCAACTCAAAAAAAAAAAAAAATTAATTGGCTGGGCTCAGTGGCTCAGCCTGTAATCCCAGCGCTTTGGGAGGCCAAGGTGAGTGGATTGCCTGAGCCCATGGGTTCGAGACCCACCTGGGCAACTTGGTGAGACCTCATTTCTACAATAAATAAAAAATTAGCTGGGCGTGGTAGCGCGCACCTGTAGTTCCAGCTACTTGAAAGGCTGAGGCGGAAGGATTGCCGGAGCCCAGCAGGAAGAGGCTGCAGTGGCCGGGAATGGCCACTGCACTCCAGTCTGGGCGACAGAGTGAGACTCCAACTCAAAAAAATAAAAAATAAAGATAAATAAATAAATATTTCTATATATTAATGACAAACTAAACAGCAAAAATTTTAAATGTACATATAATTTAAGACAGCATTATAAAAAGTCAAATATCTAGGAATAACCACAAAGTTGTATAAGATCTCTACATCACTGGGAGAAATTAAGACTACCTATATTAATGAAGAAGTATATCATAATCATGAATCGGTAGACTCAATATTGTTAGGATGTCCATTCTCTCTATATGATCTATGCATTTCAATAAAATTTCTATTATAACTTCAGTGGGTTATTTAATTGAAGAAAAAGACAAGCTAATTCTAAAATTTGTATAGAAATATAAAGGATCTAAAATAATAAAAACTTGAAAAAAGTTGGAAGACTTAACCATTTCATTTAAAGATTCACTATAAAAAACTATGGTAATAAAGACTGTGGTACAGGTATAAAGATAGAGAGATAGTTCAATGGAATAGAACACATTTCAGAAATAGATCCACACAAATACAGCTTTTTGACTTTCAAAGAAGATATCAATTATCTAATGTGGAAAGAAAAGTCTCTTTAACAATGTTGCTTGATTAACTGGATATCCACAAGGGTAATGGAAGGGGAGGAAGAGGCAAGACATTTTTATTCTCCCCCATTTATTACTTTTAAAAAATCTATCTATGTATTTATTTTAGTTTCATGGGTTATTTCATTCTGGTATTCAAGCCCTAGAACATTTCTTTAAGGAATCTGCTATGGTTTGAATAATATTTGACCACACAAAACTCATGATGAGGCTTGGTTCCCAATGTAATGGTGTTGAAAATGGTGGGACCTTTAAAAGGCATTTGAGTTAAAAAAGATCTGCCCTCATGAAGAGATTAACGCCATTCATAGGAGTGAGTTCTCACTCTTGGAGGACTGGAATAGATACCATAAGAGGGGTTGTTACAAAGCAAGGTTGTTCCTTGTGCTCTGCCTCTTTTACATTTCCTCCCATGTGATGCTATCCACCATGTCATGACACAGCATGAGGCTCTCATCAGATCCAGGTACCTGATTTTGAACTTCTCAGCCTCCAGAACTGTGAAACAAATACTTCTTTTCTTTTTATAAATTACCCAGTCCCAGGTGTTTTGTTACAGCAACAGAAAACCAAGAATCCTAGTTCCTTTTAGTGGAGAACAGCAGTTGGAAACCAAAATCTGGGTGCTAGGTACACAAAGCTCAGCAGACAGAGCAAGAAAATATACCTACAACAATGTTTCTGTCAAGGTCAAACTGTGGTCCCATAAGTTCATAATACTGTACCTTTTCTATGTCTAGATACACAAATACCACTATGCTACAACTGTCTTACAGTACTCAGTATGATAACATGTTGTACACGTTTATAGCCTAGGAATAACAGGCATGTAGTAGGCTATACCATATAGATTTGTGCAAGTAAACTATGATGAAGTTGCCAAATACTGCATTCCTCAGACTGTACTCCAATCATTAAGTGAACATGACTATTTATCAGTATATGCCCATATGTAGGCGTATGTATATGTGTGGAGGGGAAGACAGAAAGAGAATGAACAAATATGAATCTTAAATTGCCATTTCCTCTAAAAATTCAACCAGTCTGAGCTTTATTCCCCTCAATCTATAATAAATGATAAATAACATTTTTTCCTTTTCTTTCTTTCTTTCTTTTTTAGTTGGAGTCTCACTCTGATGCCCAGACTGGAGTGCAGTAGCATGCTCAGGGCCACCACAGCCTTGACTTGCTGAAACCATGGGCACACACCACCATGCCTAGCTAATTTCTTTGACTTATTGTAGAGATGAGGTCTCGCCAAGTTGCTCAGGCTGATCTTGAACCCTTGGGGCCAGCAGTTAATCCTCTCACCAATGCCTCCCAAAATGCTGGGATTACAGGCGTGAGCCACTGTGCCCGTCCATAATAAATGGTAAATTACTTTAATCTAGTCGTTAATGAACACATCTGGAGAGACTTGCCTACATGAACAAGTGAGACTTAACTTTAGTAAGGAGGAAGTAAATTCCAAATTGAAACTATGAAGTTTGACAATACAGAGTTAAAGAGTTAACAAAAGTTTTCATCTAATCATGTTTTTCAAACTAAGGAATATAACCCATCACTGGATCACTAAGTCCATTCAAAGTATTATGATCACCTTTAAAAGGAGAAACAACAGAATAGGAAACAAAAATCAAAGTATATCACATATTAAGGGTGTTTTATTTCATATACATATCAATACAGTATGTATATCTTTCTGTGGATCACAGTTCAAAGATCTAAAAATAGTGATTTAATATAAGAGTTTAGAATATTTCAGTATTTCATTAAAATTACACCCACGTAAAAATTGATGACCCTTAACTACCACAGAATAACAGTATTTAGGTAGGAATAGAGGATAACAGTCATTTTGTGATGGGGAAAACTCTAGAAACGCCTATTTAGAGAGATTCCTGGTAGAAAGCAAGTATCTTTTAGTTGTGAGGACTTCATTTCAAATATATTTTTTAAAATCTCATTGTTCTAAAAGCAGAAACGCACGTAAACAATTCCTAAATAATCTTGCTGACAATTTCATAATCCTAACGTCAAGAGATGTAGTAAGTCTTAGAATCATAGAAATCTGGATTCAAAAGAAGACAAAGATTTCATTCACCCCGTTATAGGGTGAATGAATTGTGTCCTTCCCAAGTTTATGTTTTGAAACCCTAACCCTGAGTACCTCAGAATGTGACCATATTTGAAGACAGGGCCTTTAAGAAGGTAACTAAGTGAAAAAGGAGTTTGTTGGCCGGGCTCGATGGCTCAAGTCTATAATCCCAGCACTCTGGGAGGCTGAGGCAAGAGAACTGCCTGAGCCCGTGGGTTCGAGACCAGCCTGGGCAACATTGTGAGACCTCGTCTCTACAATAAATTAAAAAAAAAAAAAATTAACCAGGCGTGGCACCATGCACCTGTAGTTCTGGCTACTTGGAAGGCTGAGGTGGAAGGATCGACGGAGTCCAGCAAGTCGATGCTGGGGTTGTCGTGAACGTCACTCCAGTCTGGGTGACAAAGTGAGACTCTAACTCAAAAAAAAGGAGTTTGTTAGGGTGACTCCTAAAGAAATATGACTGGTGTCCTTATAGGAGAGGATTAAGACACGAACAATACACATACTAAAGGGTGACTGTGAGGACACAAAAAGAAGGCAGCCATAGGCCAATTCAAGGAAAAAGGTCTCAGAGGAAACCAAATCTGCCAAAACCTTCATCTTGGACTTCTAGACAATATCTAGATATTTTGAGACAGAATGATAAAAGAGAAAGAGCACAGGTATCAGTCAAATTCACCTGGGTTTAAATCCTAGCACTGTCACTTACTGAGATGCAGTATACTGCTTATGAGTGCTGACTCTGCAATCACGTTGACAAAGTTCCAGTGTTGCCACTTAAAGCTAAGTAACCTTGCAGAAGTTATTTAACCTTTCTGTGCCTCAGTTTCCTCATCTTTAACAGAGATACTACCTATCTCACACAATTTGTGAGGCTTAAACAATTTATTATACTTAAAACACTGAGAACAGTGCTTGGCAAATAGCAACTGTTCAACTGTAAGTGTTGTTGTACTCTTTATTATATTTCTATACTAGGTAGGTTATTTATTATTATAATTATTAGTTATTGTTATTACTGGCACTGTACAAGTTACCTACACTCACTAAGTCTCAGTTTCTCTCTTCTATAAAATAACAAAAGATGATTATAAGGATTAAGGAGATGCTGGACATAAAAGCACCTAAAAATATTCAATTTTTTAGCTGTACACTCCTAGCTAAATTTTAAAAAAGACAATGACAGTTTTTAAGATACATAAACAAGTATTGTCAGATACTCAACACAACTTTAGAATATATTTTATTTTATTTTTATTTTATTTTTTCTGAGTTGGAGTCTCACTCTGTCACCCAGACTGGAGTGCAGTAGCTGCTCCCAGCCACTGCAGCCTCGACCTGCTGGGCTCCAGCGATCCTTCCACCTCAGCCTTTCAAGTAGCTGGAACTATAGGCACATGCTACCACACCCGGCTCATTTTTGATTTATTGTAGAGATGAGGTCTCACCAAATTGCCCAGGCGGGTCTCGAGCCCACGGGCTCAGGTAATTCACTCACCTCAGACTCCCAAAGTGCGGGATTACAGGCTGAGCCACTGAGCCCGGCTAGAATATATTATCAAAAAGATAGTTTATGACAATGTAGGAAAGAAAGCAATATAACTTAGAAGTCAGTATAAGTTCATTAGGACTAATACATGACAAACTAACCTTTACTTACTTCTAACATTTGGTGAGTAGTCTGGGAAAAGATATCAAGTGTACCTTGATTTCAGTAAGGCATTCAAATATCAATTTCCATAATAATCTTACAGAATATGATTTTTAAAATCTGAGTTGAACTACAGTACAGCTAAGTGAGTTGTAACTGTAGGAAAAGTCTTACCCAAGACATGAATTAATAAACAAGACATTAGTCTGCAAACAGGGTTTTCACAGCCCTATCCATGTAAAGAAGTAAGAACAGAGGACAGGGTAATTTTGACAAACTGTTTAATGAAACAAAAAAAACTTCATGTATATTTCTATAGAAAAATCCTGATTGTTTTAATTGACTTGAGCGAAAATTTGTTGACCAACAAAGATTGAGCTACTACAGGAGAAAACAAAGTATAATTTAATATAAAACCAAATAGAAAAAAAACTCCATGGCCGTGCTCGGTGGCTCAGCCTGTAATCCCAGCACTTTGGGGAGGCTGAGGCAAGTGGATTGCCCAAGCCTGCAGGTTCAAGACCCACCCAGGCAACTTGGTGAGACCTTGTCTCTACAAAAAATCAAAAATTAGCCGGGCATGGTAGCATACGCCTGTAGATCTGGCTACTTGGAAGGCTGAGGCAGAAGGATTGCAGGAGCCCAGCAGGTAGAGGCTGCGGTGGCCGTGAACATGCCACTGCACTCCAGCCTGGACAACAGAGTGAGACTCCAACTCAAAAAGACAAAACAAAACAAATAAACAAACAAAAAAACTCCTGTCAAAGGAAGTATAGGTGACCCTCAATCAACAAAGGTTTGAACTGAACAGACCCACTTATGCACGAATTTTCTTCCACCTCTGCCACCCCTCAGACAGCAGGACCAACCCTTCTTCTTCCTCCTTAGTCTACTTAACGGGAAGATGAAGACCTTTATGATAATCCACTTTCACTTAACAAATAGTAAATATATTTTCCTCATGATTTTTCTTAATGACATTTTCTTTTCTCTAGCTTATTTTATTGTAAGAATACAGTGTAGAATACATATAACATACAAAAAAGTGGTAACTAATTGCTTATGATATTGGTTAAGTCTCAGGTGAACAGCAGATTATTAGTTAAGCTTTGGACGAGTCAAAGTTTTATGTGGATTTTCAACTATATAGGGGTCAGCACCCTTAATCTCTGCATTGTTTAAGGGTCAACTGTATATATGAACAGAAGTCAGAAGACATAATAAAAACTTATCTTCATTTCTAGGGGTTATCTTTCATGAATAAAAGATAAAGGTGGCCAAAATGGTGATAAATACCATACAATCCCATATAACTAGAAATATTTACCATGGATAATGACTAAGGGCTTGCACTTGCACAGATAAGGGAACATAGTATCTGATTTCAAGGGAAAGGATGCAATAAGGGAACACATGAGAAAGTGTTATTTTCCTCAAGATGAGGAAGCACTTTACAATTAGAGCTGATCATAGGAGATCTCAGGAGAATGAACTAATCATAGCAGCTTCCCACCAACAGAAGCTGATGACAACCTGTTAGAAATTTATAGAGATGGAAATTCACATTTCTGAAAGAAATCTGATCTTTGTTATATGATAATATTATAATACTTGCAGGTTTACACAAACTTAGGTCAACTATTCTAATTACTTAAGAAATTGTAGTTATACTATTAGACACAAAAAACCCATCAAAACAAAAACAAAACCCTATACAAATACAGAATACTTCTAAGACTTGTGCAACTGCACAGTAATTAGGCTTTGTTAGCTCTATTACAACAAAACCTATCCCTATGAACAGTGATTTATTTTTCTACTTAACAAAGTAATAAACTTATAATGAAAACTTATCATATAATCCCAAAATAGCATAAAAATAGTAAACAAGCCGGCTCGGTGGCTCAGCCTGTAATCCCACGCCTTTGGGAGGCTGGGGTGAGTGGATTGCCTGAGTCCGCGGGTTCGAGACCCGCCTGGGAAGGCGAGACCTCATCTCTACAATAAATCAAAAAATTAGCCAGGCATGGTAGCGCGCACCTGTAGTTCCAGCTACTTGGAAGGCTAAGGAAGAAGGATCACCGGAGCCCAGCAGGTCAAGGCTGCAGTGGCCGGGAGCGGCCACTGCACTCCAGTCTGGGCGACAGAGTGAGACTCCAACTCAAAAAAAAAAAAAAAAAAAATAGTAAACAGTCACTAAAAATTCTATATACAATGAATGATAAGACTATACATTTATAGGTTGCATTAAAGTTGATCAAAATGCTTTTCTATCTGTTGTGCCATCTAATCCAAAAACAACTCTGGGACAGACAAAGCAACTGGTATTAGTCCCATTTTACTATCTTCCTGAGGCTCAGAGGGGTAAATGATTTCCTTAGGTCATTCAACTTGGAGCACATGACTCCTAGTCAGTGTTCATTCTTTCTTTTAGTAATTTTGTTTTCTCTTTAATGAAGCACTACGTTTTCATTATAAAATGTTAGAGTTAGATAGACAAAAGAAATAATTTCCTTAGACAGTGAATGATAGTATGAAAAAACTTTAACTTCTCTTTGAAATGAAAGTAAAAGAAACAACTCAAGTAAAAGAATAGGAGAAAATTTATTTTGCTTCCATAATACTATGCTGAAAAAATGGAAAGCTAAGTGGATGAGTTCAGTGGAATAAATACCGTTCTTCTTGAACTGCCATTACATATTTTCCATGTAAAACTTTTAAAAGTAAAATTAATACCTAAGTGTAGGCATCCCCTTAAAACACTCTTGAAATATTATACTTCAGCTGGGCTCGGTAGCTCAGCCTGTAATTCCCGCGCTTTGGGAGGCTGAGGTGAGTGGATTGCCTGAGCCTGTGGGTTCAAGACCCGCCTGGGCAACTTGGTGAGACCTTATCTCTACAATAAATCAAAAATTAGCCGGGCGTGGTGGCGTGCGTCTGTAGTTCCAGCTACTTGGAAGGCTGAGGCAGAAGGTTTGCTAGAGCCCAGCTGGTCAAGGCCGCGGTGGCTGGGAGCGTGCCACTGCACCCCAGTCTGGGTGACAGAGTGAGACTCCAACTCAAAAAAAAAGAACTATTATATCTCAGCTATACATTTTTAGAGAAAACACGCTAAACTTCACTTCTAATAACATAAAGTATGTGGTAAAATCATTACCTTGGGTGTGCTTCCTTTAATAAATTTTTTAATTGAAGACAATAAGCCAGTTTCATTTTTTGGTGGTTTTTCTCCTCCTGAAGGCAGGCTATCATCAACTTCTGAATATTTCCTCTTTGCTCTGGCAGTGCGCTGTGTTTGGATTTGATTTGACTGCTGAGAAGCTTTCCGTGTTCTCAGCCTCATCTTTTATGAGTGCCACATGTAAAACTATAAGAGAAAAATAACATAGGTTATAAAATTCAACCTAGTATACCAAAATGTATCTAGTCTATATAATAAAAATCTCTTGGTTAAAAAAAAAAAGGCTAGGCCTCTAGGAGACTGCAATAAGAGATTAACATTTTAAGTAAAAGGCATATGCTTTGTACTATATATATTATATCCCAAGTAACCTTCCCAAAAACCTCTGAAATATTATATCCTATGATATAAAGTAAGGGTGACACCAAAGAATGTACATGCTCTTTCCACAATACTATGCTGCTTCCACCCATGCCAATATTATCATTTGTCTAATCATTCATTTAACAAATATGTATTGAGCACTGAGCCTCATTCAAGGCACTGGTCTAGGTAAGAACCGAGTAAATAGTAAACAAGATAAGGAAGGATTTTGCCCTTCTGGAACTCACAATGTAGTGGAAAATAACTGTCAGTCAATGAATGAATAAATTTCATGAGCAATTCTAACAATCAACAATCATATAACAGTATTTGGATCATTTTGAGATATTCTAGTCTTACTACATAATGATACTTTTATTTTTTAATTTTATTTTAAAGATGTGGGATATGGGGTACAATTCAGGGTTGAGTATACAAATGTTCATTATGCAGGTACCCTTGTTGATGAGGTGTGCCATTCCCTTCCCTGGTAGTTTCTCTCAACTGCCAATCCCACCCCCACCCCCTGGCAGTTTTCCACTACTGCCAGTCCCTTTCTTATAGTCATAATGATACTTTAAAACTGAATTTGGTCAGGCGCACTGGCTCATGGCTATAATCCCAGCACTATGGGAGGCTGAGGTAAGAGGACTGCCTGAGCCCACAGTTCAAGACCAGCCTGGGCAACTTGGCAAGACCTCATCTCTACAACTAAACAAAACAAAATAAATTAGCTAGCCATAGCGGCATGGACCTGTAGTCACGCTACTTGGAAGGCTGAGGCAGAAGGATCGCCTGAGCCCAGCAGGTCAAGGCTGTGGTGGCTGAGAACATGCCACCTCCGGTCTGGGCAACAGAGTGAGAGACTCTAACTCAAAAAACAAACAAAAAACTGAATTCACATCAGAAAGAAAATATGAGGCTATTACTTCAGCTGTCTCATTTTATAGATGAAAAAGCTAACGTTTGGCAAAATTATGCCAATACTTTGCAGTAGTTAAGGAATACATGAATTAGAATCTGCAAAACAGAAAACAAAGACTACTAAACTAAGAATTAAGAGATGTGAATTCTAATCCTACTTTACCATAGCTAACCTATAATCACTTGTGTTTTTTCACCTGTATAAAAAATGTGGCTGGGCACAGAAGCTCAAGTCTATAATCCCAGCACTTTGGGAGGCCGAGATGAGAGGATTATCTGAGCCTAGGGGTTTGAGAACAGCCTGAACAACATGGGAGACCTCATCTCTACAATAAATCAAAAGGTTAGCGAGGTGTGGTGGTTTGTGCCTGTAATTCCAGCTACTTGGAAGGCTGAGGCGGAAGGATCGCATGAGCCCACAGGTAGAGGCTGCAGTGGCTGGGAGTATGCCCCTGCATTCCAGCCTGGGCCACAGAGTGAGACTCCAACTCAAAAAAAAAAAAAAAAAATGTAATTTACCTTAAAAAAAAAATTTAGCTTATCTTACCATTTTGAGACTCAAAATGCCCAAGAGTATTAGGAAAAGGCTATACTGTGCAGAGAACAATAAACTTATTCACAACAGTGGATGCATTCACAGAAATGTCTAACTCCAATTAAGGACTCTAAAATCCTAAAGGTATTGAAATTCTTGGCAAAGATCAGTCTTCACTGATCAATTAGGAAGTCTCAGAATTTGTGTTTTTACTTCAACACATCACAGGAAAAAAAAAACTTTTTCAAAATATAGAAATTACGAGTGTGTGTCTCTACTTCAACAAAAACTCCAGATTGAATGTGTGTCGCCCAAAACCCACATGTTGAACCCTAATTCCCAATGTGATGGTATTTGGAGGTGAGGCCTCTGTGATGTGAATAGGTCATGAATTGGATTACTGTCCCAATAAGAGGCTCCAGAGGGATCCCTACCACATGATGCTACAGTGAGAAGACAAAGGTCTATGAGGAAGTGGGCCTTTATCAAATCTGCCTGCGCCTAGATCTTAGACATCTCATTGTAAAGAACTATGAGAAATAAACTTTTCCTGCTTATAATCCACTCACTCAGTTTATAATATTTTTATAGCAGCCCGAATTGACTTAAGACATCCCTGAAATCAAAGGAGTCGCAAGAGGAATCTCAAAATATCTTTTGAAATTACTATTTTTTTCCATACTCAAATGGTGCTCCATTTTATTATCCTCAAATAAAATAAATATTGCATTCTCTCCTAAAGAGTAAATGTTAACTGTTAAAGGGATTTCTCCTTCAAGGCATTTATTATTTATTTTATAACACTATTTACAGGGCATACATTTTCTCTGAATTCCTTTGTTCTGCAGCACAGAACTCCAAAGGAAAAAAAAATTTCTATATAGCCAGCGCATGGGGAAAATTTCAAAGTTATTTTTAATCAATTCCTATAAAATGCTTTCTAAGAGCCTTTTCAAAAATACCTAAGAGCAAACCTGTCTTAAAACCACAAACATCAAATCAAAATCATGATATAATACATTGATATATAGTGGTCTTAAGGACTAAAGACATAAAGTAGTCCGGTCTTAAAAGGTTCAGCTTATTAAAATTTAAAATCCAGGCCAGGAGCACTGGTTCAAGTCTGTAATCCCAGCATTTTGGGAGGCAGAGGTGAGAGGATTGCCTGAACCCAGGGATTTGAGACCAGCCTAGGCAACACAGAGACCTCATCCCTATAAAAAATTTTAAAAAATAAGTTTTAGGCATAGTGGTATGCACCTGTAGTCTCTGCTACTTGGGAGGCTGAGGTGAGCCATGATCATGCCACTGTACTCCCAGACTGGGCAACAGAATGAGATGCCGACTCAAAAATTTTAAAAATGAAAGAAAAAAAAAATTAAAACTATCTCTTTGAGCCAGGCTCGGTGGCTCAGCCCGTAATCCTGCGCCTTTGGGAGGCTGAGGTGAGTGGATTGCCTGAGCCCACGGGTTCGAGACCCGCCTGGACAGTGAGACCTCATCTCTACAATAAATCAAAAATTCAGCCGGGTGTGGTAGCGCATGCCTGTAATTCCGGCTGCTTGGAAGGCTGAGGCGGAAAGATCGCCGGAGCCCAGCAGGCGAGGCTGCGGTGGCTGGGAGCAGCCACTGCACTCCAGTCTGGGTGACCAAGTGAGACTCCAACTCAAAAAAAACAAAAAACAAAACAAAACAAAACAAAAAAAAACTATCTCTTTGCAGTTGACATGATCTTGTAATAAAGAATAACCATGTGGTACTTTACAACTCTAATCACAGCACTCTGGGAATGCAGAGGCAAGAGTATTGCCTGTGTCCACAGGTTCAAGACCAGCCTGGGCAATATGGCGAGACCTAATCTCTATAATAAATCAAAAAATTAGCTGAGTATGGTGGCACATGTCTGTAGTTCCAGCTACATGGAAGGCTGAGGTGAAAGGATCATCTGAACCCAGGAGGTCAAGGCTGCAGTGGCCGTGAGCATGCCACTGAACTCCAGCCTGGGTGACAGAGATTCAGACTCAAAAATAAATTAAATAAAATAATAAAAATAAATAAATAAAGTAAAAATAAGCATAACAGAAGAAGTTTTAGAGATGAGTGGTAGTGATGGTTACACAAAAAGGTCAATGTACCCATTGCTACTGAACTGTATACTTAAAAATGGTTAAAATGAGAAATTTCGTTATGTATATTTTCCTTGATTTATTTATCTATTTTTGAGTTGGAGTCTCATTCAGTTGCCCAGGCAAGAGTGCAGTGGCCACCGCAGTATCTACCTGTTGGGCTTAGGCTATCCTTCCGCCTTGGCCTTCCAAGTATAGGTGTGTACCACCAAGCTCAGCTAACTTTTTAAAATTTTATTTATTATAGAGACAAGGTCTCACCAAGTTGTCCAAGCTGGTCTCAAACCCAGGTCTCAGACACTCCTCTCACTGCTGCCTCCCAAAGTGCTGAGATTGCAGGCGTGAGCCACCACACCCAGCCACATAAACAACAACAACAACAATAAAAAAAAACCCTCTCAATCTTCATCTAATCCAAAGATGACCAGCCTGGGCAACTTTTCCAAAAGAGTAAAAGACAAGAACTCTGGAATGAAAAAACAATGTCACTTCTATTTTTTTTTTCTTAACAAACTACTGTAAGCAAGGAATAGAATAGGGACAAAAGAAAAGGAACCAAGTAAAATTTGTCGTCCTACCCCAACTTTCTAATATTTACTTCTTTTAGAAAATGACAAAATAGCCAGGTGTGGTGGCTCATGCCTGCAATAGTACTTTGGGAGGCCGAGGTAATAGAACTGTCTGAGCCTAGTGGTTCGAGATCGGCCTGGGGAACTTGGCAAGACCTCGTCTCTACAAAAAATCAAAAAATAAGCTGGGCATGGTGGCACACGCCTGTAGTTCCAGCTACTTGGAAGGCTGAAGAGAAAGGATTGCCTGAGCCCAGCAGGTCGAGGTTGCAGTGGCCATGAGCATGCCACTGCACTCCAGCCTGGGCAACAGAGTGAGACTCTGACTCAAAAAAAAAAAAATTTACAAAATAGAGCCAGGCACAGAGGCTCAGATCTATAATCCTGGTATTTTGGGAGGCAGAGGTGGGAGGATCACTTGAGACCAGAGTTTGAGATCAGCCTGGGCAACACAGTATCTCTACCAAAAAGAAAAAAAGTTTTAGCCAGGAGTGGTAGTGTGCCTGTAGTATTAGCTACTCAATAGGCTGATGCAAGAAGGACTGCTTGAGCCCAGGAATTGAAGGTAGCATTAAGCTATGATCGCACCACTGCACTTCGACCTGGGACACAAAGCAAGACCCTGTCACAAAATTACCTGTCAACAAAAAATGGCAAACTATCAAGAAAACACGGTACTGAAAATTTTAATCGTAATTTAAGGCTTTAAAATCTACAATATATGTTTTTTTTCTGGGCATTTAATAATAGAAAATAAAATGGAAGGATACGTGGGGCTGGGAGAAAGAGATTGGGAAAACACAACAAAGATTGTAGAGGAGAAGCTGACCACAAGATGGCGTTGAGGGAACTACAATATTTAGGAAAAGAAAAAAGCAATCCAGAGCCGGTTGGGGAATTCTTTCTCCACTATCAGTCTAGTCAATTTGAACTCTTTCTTTTGATGTAAACCAAGGAGAAGGGAACCTGAGGGCAAAGAAGTCATGGAATTACAAACTACAGCCCCAGAGATCCATTCTTACCTGAGTTCTGCTTAGACTATAAAAAGCTGGAAAGAATGCCACCACTAGGCTAATAAGAAGAAAAAAACTACAAAACTAAGCCTTAAATCCATCAGAAAGCTGAGGACTCAGGGCAACCAGGTAACCTAAAACCCAAGAATAAACAGGCCCCTTCTAGGAGACAAGATGCAAGCACTGACTCACCTGTGGTAGACCAAGGGCTCCCGTAAAAGTAGGTGAAAAGAATTCATCTAAAATTGTTAATACACTGCTAACGACAAAGTGTGGATTATCATCAGTGTGTGTACTCTGGGAGTCATAGAGAAAAGGGGATTTCAAACCCAATTGCAAGATCTTCCCCAAATTCCACCAGGAGCTCACAATATGGGAATACGAGCCTGGAAAGAGTCTTCCTCTGTGATACAGAACTGGAGGAAGGGGGGAAGTCTTAACAATGAGGAAAAATATGAAGGTCCAACCAGATCCTTCTCTCCTAAGTAACAAAAATTTAAAGGCACTGGGGGAGAAACAACAAGCCCAGTCACCCCCAGGGCACAAGTGAAAGATTTCATTGAGAATGGGGGAAGAGTAAAAGAAAAAACAGTCTTGGTTACAGAATCTCATATATATCAAAGACATTAGAGATCTACCACTGAGGCAGGAACAGAGAAACTCTTTTCCAGACAACACTTCAAAGATACAGGAATAGTCTGGCCTAGAGGAGCAAGATCACTAAGAGAGTCCCACTCCTGATGCCTGGGCACACAGGGCCTATCCAAGATTCAGACTGGAGCCGGGCTCAGTGGCTCAGCCTGTAATCCCACGCCTTTGGGAGGCTGAGGTGAGTGGATTGCCTGAGCCCGCGGGTTCGAGACCCGCCTGGGCAGCGAGACCTCATCTCTACAATAAATCCAAAAACAAAAATCAGCCAGGCGTGGTAGCGCATGCCTGTAATTCCGGCTACTTGGAAGGCTGAGGTGGAAGGATCGCCGGAGCCCAGCAGGTGAGGCTGCGCTGGCTGGGAGCGGCCACTGCACTCCAGTCTGGGCGACAGAGTGAGACTTCAACTCAAAAAAAAAAAGAGAGACTGAACTAGGACAACAAGACGTTCCTAACTTCACTTTCAGGCTACCAAGTACCAATTAAAACAATAGTAATCTACCTCTGGGAGAGGGTCAGAACACCTAGAGATTCCCCACCGAGGCACAGGCACACAGGGAAAGACAAAAGTTGAGTGCTGATGAGTAAAATTTAGAAATACCCTCCCACATCCCAACTTCCAGCTTAAGCACAAAGTAACACAAGAGAAATTTAAAGCCAATGGTACAACAATAAAACTCAACTTAGCTGGGCTTGGTGGCTCAGCCTGTAATCCTGCACCTTTGGGAGGCTGAGATGAGTGGAATGCCTGAGCCCGCGGATTCTCGAGATCCGCCTGGGCAACTTGGCGAGACCTCATCTCTACAATAAATCAAAAATGAGCCAGGCATGGTAGCGCGCGCCTGTAGTTTCAGCTACTTGGAAGGCTGAGGCGGAAGGA
>NW_007256245.1:307772-324875 GCF_000164805.1 Carlito syrichta | reverse complement strand
TTTTAACTGGTAAAATATAAAGAATGAGTTGATAATTACAGAGGATGAGGACAGGAGAGAAGCAATTTTGGGAGGAAACACAAAGAGCTTAGTTTTGTGACATAAATTTTGAGGTAGTTATTAGTAACCAAAATGGATTTGCAGATCAGGACCTCTAAAATTCTATAGGGATGATTAATGTGACATTTATATATTTGGAAAAAAATCAATTTTTATTTTCTATTTAAAATAATGAGACTAGATGAGCTGACCAAAACAGTTAGAAAATAGAGGAGTTTTAAGGATTGCATGCTGTGTCCAGCATTTCAAGTTGAGAAGATGAAAAGCAACCAGCATGGAGGATTGTCTCATAGCAGATAAGAGGTTGTAGTAGAGCAGGAGTCTGTGATTATCAAGGACAAGGGTGTGGTCTATGGATTATGAAGTCATTGATTTACCAAAGAAAAGACAACTAATGAGACACTATTAGAATACATAGTTTTGTTTTTGATAACAGGTGTGATAGAAGCAAGTGATACTTTGATTTAGACTTCCTTGAGACAGTAAAGAAAAAAAAATAAACACATAAAGTAAAGACAATGCAATAATTTTTGCTTGAAAGAGGAAACACATACTAGTAGCTCAGGAAGAAGAATGGAGTGAAGAGATATGGCATGATTGCAAGACGACGGGCATAATAATAATAAAAAAGAAATACCTCAGCATCTTCCTAACCAGAGAAGTGAAAGACCTTTACAGTGAAAACTATAAAATGCTACTCAAAGAAATCCAAGAAGAAGCCAGGCTCGGTGGCTCAGCCTATAATCCCATGCCTTTGGGAGACTGAGGTGAGTGGATTGCCTGAGCCCACGGGTTAGAGACCTGCCTGAGCAACTTGGCGAGACCTCATCTCTACAAAAAATCAAAAATGAGCCAGGCATGGTAGCGCGCGCCTGTAGTTCCAGCTACTTGGAAGGCTGAGGCGGAAGGATCGCCGGAGCCAAGCAGGTCGAGGCTGCGGTGGTCGGGAGCGGCCACTGCACTCCAGTCTGGGTGACAGAGTGAGACTCCAACTCAAAAAACAAAAAAAACTCAACTTAACTTTTAACTAGATTGACTCAACCACCTACACTAAAAGTCCAGGAAAGCAATTTTCCAAGTATAAAACACTATTTACTTAGTCTTTACTGTCCTATTCACAATATTCAGCATTCAGTAAAATATTGCAAGAAACACAAAGGGAGAAATTATAATCCATTGTCAAGAGACAAAACAATCGGTGGCTCAGCCTGTAATCCCACGCCTTTGGGAGGCTGAGGTGAGTAGATTGCCTGAGCCCACGGGTTCGAGACCCGCCTGGGCGGCGAGACCTCATCTCTACAATAAATCAAAAAATTAGCCAGGCATGGTAGCGCGCGCCTGTAGTTCCAGCTCCTTGGAAGGCTGAGGCAGAAGGATTGCTGGAGCCCAGCAGATGGAGGCTGCGGTGGCCGGGAGCGGCCACTGCACCCCAGTCTGGGTGACCGAGTGAGACTCCAACTCAAAAAAAAAAAAAAGAGACAAAACATTCAACAGGATCAGAAATCAATGAAGTTAAAATCAAGAAAAATAAATGAAAGCAAAAGTTGAATTATTTTTATAAAACCTCTAGCACAACTGAGAAAAAAAGGAGAAAAGACAAATTACCAATACTGGGAATTTAAAAGTGGATATAACCACAGATCCTGTATTTAAAAAAAAATTATGGAATATTACAAACAATTTGATGTCCATATCCTCAACAATTTGGATGAAATGGTCAAATTCCTCAAAAAAAATGAACTACCAAACCATAATATTACATAACCTATTAGCCCCATATCTATTTTAAAAATTGAAATTTTTTTGTTTCCTATGCACTTTATCCATATAGCCAGAAAGTATGAGCCACTGTACACAGTAGGACTTTTAAGCATAAATACAAAGCTTCATATTGGTAATCCTACTATTTATGTTAGAATTTGTCACATCCTCTCAATTCTTTAGAGTTTCATACTAGATAAATTCTTTTCTATTACAGTTTGAGTATTCCTAATCTGAAAAACCAAAATAAAAAATGTTCCAGCCGGGCACAGTGGCTCAAGCCTGTAATCCCAGTACTTTGGGAGGTTCAAGGACAGCCTGGGCAACTTGGCGAGACCTCATCTCTACAATAAAATAAAAAATAAAAAAAATTAGCCAGACGTGGTAGCACATGCCTGTAGTTTCGGCTACTTGGAAGGCTGAAGTGGAAGGATTGTCTGAGCCCAGCAGGTTGACGCTGGGGTGGCCATGAGCATGTCACTGCATTCCAGCCTAGGTGACAAGGTGAGACTCCAACTCCAAAAAAAAAAAAGTTCCATAATCTAGAAACTTTTTGTGCTCTAGGACACTCAAAAAGTAAAACAGTCCCACTTTTTCAACATTTGAACCAGATCTCATTTCACGAATATAAAAAGCTGACTGTACAGAAAGGCAAAACTGGGCAATGAAGTTTGCTTTCTATATAACTGCAGCCCAGGGAAAAGAACTAAAGGGGGCAAGTGGTGCTTGGAGTTGGAAAATAAGCCTCTTCCAAATGTTAGTTATAAAGTGCAACATTAATTCTGTTCATTTCTCTGAATACCCTCTAAATTAATTGCCTCCCTTCCTCCCTCTCTCCCTCCCTTCCTTCTGTCAGGGTCTCACTCTGTTGCCCAGGCTGGAGAGCAGTGGCATGACCACAACAATTACAGTGGCCTCAACCTCCTGGGCTTATGTGATCCTTCAACCGCAGCATCCCAAGTAGCTGGGACTACAGGCATGCATCATCACATCTGGTTAATTTTTTTATTTGTAGACAAGGTTTCACTATGTTACCCAGGATGGTCTCGGACTCCTAGGCTCAAGCAATTCTCTGGCCTTGGCTTCCCAAATTGCTGAGATTACAGGTGTGAGCCACCACACCTGATCTATCCCCTGTAGTCAATCATCAATCCTGATTACTTTTTTACTACTAAAATATTTTTTAGTCTTGTATCCTCCATCCTGCACAAGTCTGCTGCCTGTTCCTCTCACCACGTTTCCCAAAAAATGCCTTCAAAATAAAGGCATCTTTAGCACTGCATATAAAACCCCCAAATTCTACTCCCCAGTCTTTTTTCATTGCTATTTGCACTGCAGTAATGTTTCCTGCCTATATCATAATCTATACATATGTTTCTGCTTTCCTCTTTACCTCATTCATTCAATAAATTCTTATCTTCATTGTTTAAAACTCAGCCCACCAGGGACAGTGGTTCACAACTGTCTGTAATCCCAATACTTTAGGAGACCAAGGTGGAAAGACCACTTGAGGCCAGAAGCTTGAGACCAGCTAGGCAACATGAGACCTTGTCTCAACAAACAACGAACAAAACATAAAACTCAGCTCAAGTATCATGCACTCCAGTAAGTAATTACTTCCATAGCCCAAACCTGTGTAAACCTTGTGATGATCTGTAGTTAACTTTTATCAAATCATATTAAAATAATCTGCTTATCTTCATTGCACTATACTGTAAGAGTCTTGAAACCAGAGATCTGATCTATCAACTCCAATAACCTGGCACACAAGTTGAACTGAACCACAATTTTTCTCATTTCTCTCAAAATCACCACATAATGTGGGAGGTGGGTGAAGAGACAATATATCATTGAAGCATAAACAATCCTCACTGCAGTAATAAATTCTTACTCACAAAAAGAGGTCTAAAAACTAAAAATGTTCCTTCCTCATAAGATTTTCTTCCTTCTCACAAAATCCCTGATACCAAACAATCCTTAAGGCAGACAATTATGGTTGCAAATTGCCTTCTGTTAACAATAAGACTACAACAATGAAACAAGCATAAACTCAGTTGACAATCTGCTACTGAGGTTTTCAGTGCAAATTTCTACCTAAATAGTATGAAAAGAAAACAGCATATTGCCCACAAAGAATTCTTAACAAATTACAGTACTTTGTAGTAACTTATGTGCCCTCTTTACAAATATGTCTGCTGAATAAGAGAGAAAAAGTATATAGATTGAGCATGCCTAATCCAAAAATTTTGAAATGCCCCAAAATCTGAAACTCTCTGAGCACTAACACAACACCATAATGCCACAAGTGGAAAATCCCACACCTGACTCCATGTGATAGATTAGTCAAAATTTTGTATCATGCAAAGTGATTAAAAATATTGTATAATCTGGGCATGGTAGCTGTAATCCCAGCACTTTGGGAGACCAACGGTAGAAGACCACCTGAGCCCAGAGTTTGAGACCAGCATGGGTAACATGGCAAGACCTCACCTCGACAAAAAAATAAAACAAAAATTAGCCAGGTGTGGAGGCTTGTGGCAAATGGAGAGTACTTCAAAGATAACTAAAGTTCAACATGTAAGAATAAATACACAAGTTTTTATAAATAAATTCTGGGTTTTTTGGGTCCCCCTCATATTGAAAATTTGCTATATAAAGAATAAAATATGGGCCGGGTGCAGTGGCTCAAGCCTGTAATCCCAGCACATTGGGAGGCTGAGGCGAGAGTACTGCCTGAGCCCAGGGGTTCAAGACCAGACTGGGCAACTTGGTGAGACCTCGTCTCTACAATATATCAAAAAATTAGCTAGGCATGGTAGCATGCGCCTGTAGTTCTGGCTATTTGGAAGGCTGAGACGGAAGAATTGCCTGAGCCCAGGCGGTCAATGCAGGTGTGGCTGAGAGTATGTCACTGCACTCTAGCCTAGGCGACAAAGTGAGACTCTGATTCAAAAAAAAAAAAAAGAATAAAACACAAATGCAAGGTTCTGGAATAGGCTCCTGAAAGTTTCTAGAGGAATGACCTCCAGACTAGGAAGTAGGAGCTCAGGTTTCAGTCCTGAATCTATCATTAGTTAACTGTGTGACACTAAGTCAGGCAATCCTTCTAGCACTTTGTTTCCTCAAGAGCAAAAGAAGTCATTGCATATTCTATCTGTGCATTTCACTACATGTAAATTTTACCTAAAAAACAAATGAAAATTAAAAAGAGCTGTCAAAATGGGAAATGAGTTATTAATTAATCAGTTGTCTTCATCTTTCTATCACATACAACTAACTCATCATGCTGCATCCTAATTAAGGCAAACATTTACTAATGTTAAAAAGTCTTCAGAATAATTCATCATTAATAAAAACCACATTATTGGACTAGATGACCTCTTTGGTCTTCTCTACCTCTAAAATTCTATGGGTCTGTTAATTTATACTCTGCCTTAAACATGGTATGATAGTTAAATTTATATTAACTTATATTAATCAAAGAAAAACCTAAAAGTCATTGCCTTAGCTAACACCAAATGACATTTTCAAAAGTGGCAGCATATGCTTCTACTTAGTCTTCCTTCCTTCCTTCCTTTCTTTGAGTTGAAGTCTCACTCTGTTGTCCAGGCTGGAGTGCAGTGGCATGCTCACAGACATCGCAGCCCTGACCTGCTGGGCTCAGGCGATCCTTCTGTTTCAGTCTTCCAAATAGCTGGAACTACAGGAGCCTGGCACCATGCCTGGCTAATTTTTTGATTTATTGTAGAGACAAGGTCTCATCATTTTGCCTAGGCTGGTCTCAAACGCCTAGTCTCAGACAATCCTCTAGCCTCTGCTTTCCAAAGTGCTGGGATTACAGGTGTGAGCCACAACGCTCAGCCTTAATCTGTATTTCTAGCCTGACTAATCTGAAATCAACAGCTTCAGATAATGCAACTGTACATTTTTACTCTCCACTTCTTCCATTAATGACCTCAGAGAAGAAAGATTTCTGTCACTTAAAAAAAAATCAAAAGTCAACTGGGGCAGAAGGAATAAGTAGAGGAGCATTACATAAAGTACCAGCTCTAAGACAGGAAGATTCTTTTATCCCCTTCATAATACAGTGTGTGATAAAGATAGGCAGTCTTTTTGGATCATTGTTTTTCTGATGTATGATTTACTCTGCTTTTTAAATTAGCTAATATTATGGAATTATTTATAAACTACCAAATATTTTTTAAAAAATCAAAAACATCTGCCAAATATAGGAACTATACCAAAAATAAAAGAACTGAGTTAGACTGATAAAATTAAGGGGTTTTTTTTCCCTCCTTAAAGTTTTTTCAATAAATAACAGCAAAAAGAATTTTTTTTCTAAAGTCATTATCAACTAACTTTCTCTAGAGAAACAACACGCGGGTTGTTAGGTTACTGATGACTAAAATACTCTCAAAATATAAATCGATTTTTAAAAGATGGCATTAGTATTCCATTTGTTGATCACTGAAAATATGTATTAAGGCATAGTGATTCAGTTATATGTTTTTAAATGCTACTACTAGCACTCTAACTTAAAAATCTTACAGGTCCTTAGCAGAAATACCCTTAGGCAAAATCTGTATTTGTTATAGGGAGAATAACATAGTTGTATTTCTTTAACCTGAATTTTAATAGAACAATAATTTATAGGTTGTTTCAATTGTAATTACCTCCACTAAATATAATTTAAAAATCATGTAGGCCAGGTACAGTGGCTCATGCCTGTAATCCCTGCTCTTTGGGCTCAAGGCTGGATGATCACTTGAGGCCAGGAATTTAACACCAGTCTGGGCAGCACAGTGAGACCTCTGTTTCAAAATATATACATATATATTTTGGGGGGTGGAAGGTCAGTCTCACTCTGTCACCCAGACTGGAATGCAGTGGCATGTTCATGGCCACCACAGCTTCGACCTGCTGAGCTCAGGACAGCCTCAGCCTTCCAAGTAGCTGGAACTATAGGCAAGGACGACCACACCCAGCTAACTTATTGATTTATCTTAGAGATGAGGTCTCGCCATGTTGCCCAGGTGGGTCTCAAACCCCTAGACTCAGGCAATCCTCTCGTCTCCACCTCCCAAAGTACTGGGATTACAGGAGTGAGCCACTGTGCCTGGCTTACAAAAATATATTTTTAAAAAAGTATCCAGGCAAGGTGGCATACACCTGTAGGTCTAGCTACTCAGGAGGCTAAGGCAGGAGGGTCGCTTGAGCCCAGAAGGTCAAGGTTGCAGTGAGCTATGACTGCACCACTGCACCCAGTCTGGGTGACAGAGCAAGACCCTGTTTCAAAAAAAAAAATCTTACAAAAAAAAGAATTCTGTAATCCCAGCACTTTGGTAGGTGGAGGTGAGCAGACTGCAAGAGCTCAAGAGTTCGAGAGCAACCTGAGCAACATGGTAAGACCTTGTCTCTACAATAAATAACTGGGTATGGTGGTGCACTCCTACAGTTCCAGCTACATGGAAGTCTGAGGCAGAAGGATCGCCTGAGCATAGCAGGTTGAGGCTGACTGCACTCCAGCCAGGGCAACAGAGTGAGGCTGACTCAAAAAAGACAAGAGAGAGAGAGTGAATTCTATTACATGTAATAAGAAAATTCAACCAATAAAGCTTCATAACACAATGATACTTTAGCAAAAATACAGGTTATAAATTCATAAGAAGTGGGTACTGTAATTCCTTCTCTCAACAAGCCAACAAGCTCATGGGAAACCCAATACTTCCAGGCTATCATTTCTCACCATATTATTATCCAATCTATGAAATATGTCAATTTACTGGGTTCATCTATATACATACAAGTTTCAATGTACTTACTGGATACACAAAGAAAATTCTAAAGATTAAAAAAAGTGAACTTGGCCGGTGCGGTGGCTCAGCCTGTAATTCCAGCACTTTGAGGCCAAGGCGAGAGGATTGCCTAAGCCTGGGGGTTCGAGATCAGCCTGGGCAACTTGGTAAGACCTCGTCTCTACAATAAATCAAAAAATTAGCCAGGTGTGGCAGTATGCGTCTGTAATTCCAGCTACTTGGAAGGCTGAAGCGGAAGGATCACCTAAGTCCAGCAGGTTGAGGCTGCGGTGGTCTTGAGCGAGCCATTGCACTCCAGCCTGGGCAACAGAGTAAGACTCCAACTCAAAAAAAAAAAAAAAGCAAACTTAATTTTGGCATAATTTTCCTAAGAGTGCTTTTTATTTAAATAGTTCTCACCCAAACTGGGCAAGGCGATAGATGTAAATAGATGTAACCAATTATACCTTTTTGATTTAAAAAAAAATCTATTTAATAAAGTAAGTTAATATTAGGTATTGGCATATTCCACTGATCTGTACTATTCTTGAGTGTGATAGCTTAGGAATGAGTAAGACTTGAACTCATTCATGTTTAGAGAGGGTGTCAAATTGAGAGCCAAGCAGATCTATCTAGTCTAAAAATGACCCTAAAGCAAGCTGGTTGAAGAAATTAGATTCCAAAGTTTCTTGGTGGGGAATTTTGAGGTTTTCAAGAAAATTCAAGTGGAGATAAAGAAGCCAAAATAGAAGAATTGTGGCAAGCTTACAGGACAACTATGGATTAAGCATCAATTCTACTAAAAAGGATTATCTTAAAGGTATCTTTTGGAGACAAATTTTGACTCCAGCTATAGAAGAACTTACCTTGATGGAAAGTGGAAGAAATGACATGAAATTCCTTGAATAAAAATTTGATTTAAAAAAAATAAAAATAAAAGTAAGTTACATTTTACATTAAACTTACTTTCAGGCCAGAAGAAATCTGAAACCCTAAGAAAACATTAATTTGATAGAAATGAATGAGATATTGACAAGGGAGAAAAAGTTATTAAATAAAAATCTTTATAATCATAAAACATCATAGTTGTTTTTTTTTTAACGTGAGAAAACAGGATTTATTGAGAGGATAGAAAAGCTCCCACAGTGGGAGGGGACCTGAAGGGGTTGCCCCAACATCACAGCTTTTGCCCACAATAAATCTGCATCGAATATCTGAAATAATTTTCCACTATTTTTATTACCACCTACCAAGGAAAAATTCATCCTTAAGATTGAAATAAACTACATGGGAGATAATTTATAAAGGATTAATTTTTACTTAAATTATTAGTCAAGGATTAGGTATAATCCTAATTCTCTAACAGAAGTGTCCTCTTATTTGCTACTATTAAAAACAAAAAACAAAAGAACAGGCCAGGCGTGGTGGCTCGCTGGTAATCCCAGCACTTTGGGAGATTGCCTGAGCCCAGGAGTTCGAGACCAGCCTGGGGAACTTGGTGAGACCTAGTCTATACAATAAATCACAAAAAACTAGCCAGGTGTGGTGGCATGCATCTGTAGTTCCAGCTACTTGGAAGGCTGAGGCGGAAGGACTGCCTGAGCCCAGCAGGTCAAGGCTTCGGTGGCCATGAGCGTGCCCCTGCACTACAGTCTGGGCAACAAGAATGAGACTCCGACTCAAACCCCCCCCCCAAAATAACCGGAACTGGACAAAAATGGCTCATGCCAGTAATCCCAGCACTTTGAGAGGCCAGGGTGGGAGGATCACTTGAGCCCAGGAGTTCAAGAACAGACTGGGCAACATAGCAAGACCTCGTCTCTACAAAAAAAGCAAAAAAAAATTACATGGATGTGGTGGTATGCACTACTCAGGAGGCTGAGGCAGAAGGATCACCTAAGTCCAGGAGTTGGAGGCTGCAGTGAGCCATGATCATGCCACTACACTTCAGCCTGGATGACAGTGAGATCCTGAATCAAAAATAAATAAAAATAAATTTTTATAAAGTGAAAGGTATATGCCCAATGGTGGGGGGGTGCACATGATGGTTTGAAATATTTTTCAAATAATTTTCATCTATACATCAGAAAATTAAAGGATTATATAATTAGCTTAATTTCACAACATAATACCAAAGCAGGTTACTTGTACAGTCAGTGAGAGGGTAACCATTTTCAACTCAACAGGAAAATCATACATATTTGAGGGACACGAGGATGAAAGCAATTATTACTAAAGCAAATAATCATGCTTTTCTCTCAACCGAAAGGATATTTATATGTCCTGGATATTTTTTAACAAATAAAATACTCTTCTTTTAATAAAACAGACTTTAAAACTCCTACCTAAAGATTAACTGGGCATCACGAGAAACTTAAAATGTCAAGTTATGCTGCTAACAGGGTCTTTCTTAATCCTTCTCTTCTTATTTTTGGCAACTTCTCTGCTTTTTTAGTTTCCCATTTCTCAATTATGATTTTGCCTAAAAGAAGATTATTCATAAACTATACAAACTGTTATTACTAAATTTCAATTCCAATTATTTCTGAAGTATACAAGTGTCTTCTACTAGTACATTATTTTGTTTCTTTAGCCAAAGTAGCAAACACATTTGCTTGTCCTAAAAATTATTATAGCTATTATGAAAGCCTGATTGCTAGAACCCCATATTGATTCATGTTTAATCTAGACATACTCTTTTTTCTCAATCTCTCAAATACAGGAACCTATGAACATCATAAAATATGGGGGTCCTAAGATAGTCCGCTGGCCTACTGTAACATGCTAAAATATTTGTCCTTAACATCTTATTTTTCTTGGGACCACACCATCACTACTGCCAGATTCCAAAGGATCCCAAGAGACCAAAGCTTTTCACATGATTCTACCCCAACCACAGTTGTCATCTTCCCTAGACTATGCTCCCATATTCCAAACTTCTGATAACAAAAAGTACATTAACACTTAACTTTCCTATGTTTCACTGTCTCTGAGCCCTCACCTCTGTGTGGTATCAGCAAGTTTATTTGATAGCTAACCTGTGCTAATAACAATAAAAGCCAATAGTTTAAGGTTTCTTTTGCAGATAATTTGTGATTTTTTTTTTTTTTTGAGTCAGAGTCTCGCTCTGTCACCCAGGCAGGAGTACAGTGGCATCATGCTCACAACCACCGCAGCCTTGGCCCTGGGCTCACCAAGTTGCCCAGGCTAGTCTTGAGTCCCAGGGCTCAGGCAATCCTCTCGCCTCTACCTCCCAAAGTGCAATTTGTGATTTTTAAAGATATTTAGAAAAACACTCCACCGGGCTTGGTGGCTCAGCCTGTAATCCCGTGCCTTGGGAGGCTGAGCTGAGTGGATTGCCTGAGCCCGCAGGCTCGAGACTCGCCTGGGCAGACCTCATCTCTACAATAAAACAAAAATTAGCCGGGCATGATAGCGCACGCCTGTAGTTCCAGCTACTTGGAAGGCTGAGGTGGAAAGATCACCGGAGCCCAGCAGGTCGAGGCTGCGGTGGCCAATAGCAACCACTGCACTCCACTCTGGGTGACAGAGTGAGACTCCAACTCAAAAAAACAAACAAACAAACAAACAAACAAAATAAATGAAAAACACTGGAGAGATGCAAATAAAGTTAGACACTGGCAACTGTCAAATTGTACCACACAGTGAACGACCTAATTTACCCACTTGTAATGTAGGTCCAATTATAGTACAATTAAAAATTATTATAGTCATACAACCACTAGTAAATATATGTAGCTTAGCTATATGCCTCCTAGCAAATGCCAAGTAAGTAGAAACTAAAGCTGCAAGTGTATGGTTTTAATATAGGTTCCATATCTGTCAAATCTCATCCTCAAAGTAGAACAAACCACCTCCTATAGCCAATCCAGTTAAAATGATCAGGCATCTTTTAAAAAATGTTTATTATTTGTTTATTTATTTGTATAGGGTCTCCCAGTGTTGCCCAGGATGGTCTCAAACTTCTGGCCTCAAGCAATCCTCCTGCCTCAGTCTCCCAAAATGCTGGGATTACAAGCATGAGCCCCTACACTCAGCCTTCTCAAGGTACTTTTTAACATACCCAGAACAACTGCTTAGAGCACACCTCTCAGCACACTCGATATTTATGACTTAAAGTGTCTTTTCCACTTTATGCTTTCACAACAACTTGGTAAACTACAAATACAATTAGATACTGCTTTTTTCAAATTCTGGCAAAACACTTTATCCATTTTCTCATTAATCCAAAACATAGTCCCCTATAACTGAGATAAATTAATACTATTTGGGGGCAGGCCAACATGGCTCACATTCGTAATCCCAGTGCTTTGGGAGGCTGAGGTAGGAAGACTGCTTGTGGCTAGGAGTTTGAGATCAGTCTAGGCAACGTGGCAAGGCTCTGTCTCTGCAAAAAATTTTAAAAATTAGCTGGGCATAGTGGCATGCACTTGTAGTCCCAGCTACTCAGGAGGCTGAGGTGGGAAGATCACTTAAGCCCACTGAGGCTGCAGTGAGCGATGATCACACCACTGCACTCCAGCCGGGGTGACAGAGCGATGAACCTGTCTCTTAAAAAAAAGAAAAGCTTATGGTTATGAATCTAGAGTCTAGTACATCCTTTCTGGACAAAAGGGTCAAGTTTCTTTAACCAGTTAGAGGATTCTGTTACCCAATAATCTCACAAAGAAACCACTTGATCAGTAATCACAAATCTGAAATCAACTAGATGAATTTAGGAAAGAGAAAACTTCCCCAATTCCTAATTTCTTAGAAGTGGAAAATAATATTACTAGTTCAAATGAAATGCCCAAGAGACACTATGTAGAATGGAATATTGTAAAACATACTACTCTCATTTGGTATTCCTATGCAATCCTTTTTGGATTTTCTATATAGTTACAAGTCCACAAACGTTAAGGACTACACCACTTACAGCTTTTATGTCCTTTCAACTCAAACTGAGAAGAGCATTAAAAGGGTGCAGGTACTGAATGTAGTACTAAAGAATTTGGGGAAAATTCTTGAAAACAGTCTACAATGTTGACTCTGCTAACCATAAACCAAATTTTATTACTAACATATAAGCTACCCAAAAAGGTCATTAAAATACAGAGAAAATCTACACACTATACCAATAGTTTATTTCAGATCGCTTTAAGTAAAATATTTGGCCCCATTTTTTAAACAAATTGACTAAACAAGTAGTTAACGTGCCTGTACATCCACTTCCCACCCCCTCTCCTATTAGTCCTAGGAAAGTATGAAGTTCAACTCAATACTAAAAGACTGCTTCACATAATAGCTACATTTTGCCTTGACTTTCTTTATGACCTTGGGCAAAGTCTACCAAATGAAGACTATAATGTTTGCATGTTCCTGTTTATTACTGAAATTTAATCCTAATATCATGCTAACTAACATTAGTGAATTTTTCTAAGTTGGACCTACAGAGCTGAAAGCTTTCAAATTATAAATATTAACTGATATGTAATATGAACAATTTTTTAATCTTAATTTGATTAGTGAAAACGAAAACAACTACAAAGGCTTCAAATTCAGCATAATTAAAAAATTCTAAACAAAAAAACCAAAAAAAAAACCAAAACCAAGGGCCTCCTTATTACTTCCCTTTATGGACTAGCCTACAATGAAGAAGAAAAAAGAAAAAGAAAGGAGTAAAACTAGCTTTGCTATTTCCCTTCTTTTATAAGGATAAAACTAGACCACAAACGAACATTTAAAAACGTGGCCAGGAATGGGGAGACAAAATATAAAGCAATCTACAATCTAAAAATTACACAGATAAATCTATCATTTCAAGTCATTAATTTGTACACCAAAGTAAGACTGTAATCTTGGTGCTGCTTTACTAGCATTGAAAGATAAATCCCTGCCTCGAAGGAACATCTACTGAGTACAACATCTACTGAGGACGTCTTGTTTCAGGATTTCAGAGAAGTTTATGAACAGTATCTCTTTAGGCTTCCCTAAGGTACTCTAAAGTGCTTAACATCATTCACACATCCAGCCACCACCAGGGTGAGAAGTAAATAAACACGATTTACTTATGCAATTATTTACCACAGAATTCTGGCCAAGAATGCAAAAGTAAACACCATAGAGGCATTTAATGCTCAAAGAAAGCAGAGAATATTAAGGATAATAAGAGTCACCCTTAGTTGACCACTATGGAAACCAGAGAGCTACCACATGAGCTGTTATGTACTATCACTCTTGATTTTAAAAAGTAACGATGTCAACTCAACATTTTAACAGTACAAAAGACAACAGAATTTAGTGAAATCTCTTCTTCCACATTATCAAAAGGTGTTTATAAGAACTGAGGTACAGCAACGCCCCCCTAAAAGCACCCTACTAGAAAGAATGAAACACCGAAAACATTAGGCCAAAAAGGTTGGAAAAGCTGAACTCCTAACTTAATTACCCAGAGGGACCACAGGGGACGAGGAACGTGAGATCGGAGGGGGGTGGGTAGCAAAGTGAAATCCAACCCCAGAAATCACAACGCAGGCCGCAGCATAGGAGCTGAAGCTGGCGGGAAGTGAGCGCCCTTTCCGTTCCCAGGGGAAAGTCCAGAAAGGAGCGGCTCCACACAGTGGACGTACGAGGCGCCAATTAGTGCATGCCTACCAAGACGCTGGAGCCGCTGAAGGACCAGGGTGAGAAGGGGAGGAGATCCCGGCAGACGGCCCTGGAAGAGGAGGAGAACTAAGGTTGGCAGCAGCGGCAGCGTCTGGACGAAGGGGATTACCTAACTGTGACGACAGAGAAGTGTCCTCAGGCTCCGGCGATGGTCCCGACTACGCAATGTGTGGTGTCTTTCCCGCTTAGCCCGCAGCAGCAACAGAACCAGCTCCTTCAGCCAGTCGCCATTTCCCGCCTACCGACCTGCTGCACCGCACGGACAGGGACCCGGATGGAAAGCGGTCTCTCCGCGCAGGCGCTCTGACTTTCTCCTCCCCCTCCCGCCACAATTCCGCGAGGTGGGAGGGAAGGAATGCGGGCGGCCACAGCGGCAACAACAACAACCAAAAAAAACCTTTACTTCCGTGAAGAGCGTAGAAGTTCCTTACGCCGGAAGAAAGTCTTAAATCTGAATTCCTGACAAAAATAGAACACAGGACCTCAGGACCAGGTGGTCAAAACCTCTCTAGATACGCAAGGGCCTGGGGGATATTTGTACTTTAGGGGCCTCCGTAGCCGGCTGTGTAGTGGTCGCAGGGGGAGTAGGGAGTAAAGCGTTAGGAGTGGAGAGGCGGGGACCCGAAGGACGGTTTTTCCTCCCGCTGCTAACGGAACTGCTTAGGCAGAGCTGGGAGGGGGGAGCGCGCCCTCGCCCCGGAGGCGGGGCTTAGGAATGCGTCGCGCACCCTGGCGGCTAGGGTTAGCCAGATGGGTGGAGCCGAGGGGACGAGGCGGGACTAACGGCTTGGCGCGCTGGAGGAGGTGGTTCGTGGGGAGCGCTGCCCGAGGCCGAGAGAAAGCGAGTCAGACGCCTTACCTGGGATCTCGGTGGACCCTGAAGGTTTCTTTTCCAGCTCACTGCCTAAAGGGCAAAGCAGTCGCTCTTGGATCATACATTTTCACGCCCTTCGACTTCACGCAGTGTCGGCGGTAGTTTTGCAGGTTGAGAACTTGGCTCTTTTCAGGCAAATGGGATCACACCTGCAAACCTAGGTCAAAGGACGGTCAGCTGAGTGAACATGTATCAGTGCGGAGCATCAAATCCTAGTGGAATATGAGAAAGCCAAGCCCAGTGGTTGGAAGAGCATTATATTTTTTACTAAAATTCCAGGACACTCTCATTCGATCAGGACGTACTTGGGGGAAAAAAAAACACTAGGTGCAAAGGATAAAACAGTGAACAAAGCAGACAAAGACACTGCCTTCCCAAAGTTCGTAGTCTTTAAGATAGACAAACAATTTAAATCCAGTGTGATAAAGTGACTACAAAAGGAGTGGAATCACAGGCGTCCTAGGAGCACCTGAGGGTGCTGGTGAGAGAGTCAGGGAAGGCTTTCTTTCGTAAGATGATATCTAACTGAGACGTAAAGGAAGAGTTGGCTTTGCAATGGAAGAGTGTCTAGGTAAAGGAACAAGAGTAGGAAAAAATCCAAAAAGGAGATTGTGTTGAGCCGTTTGGGAAGTAGTTCTGTGCGCCAGGGAAAGTGGATTTGGGGGAGAAGGTGGTGAGAAATGAGACGTAGGTAAGCAGAAATAACGTACCTTTGTGAATCTGATTGTTTCTATTTCAAAGTATGGAGCAGGTGGGTTGTCTTCTGAAAACTTTATATACTACAGATACTGTAAGAGCTCAGTTCATTTGCACCCTAAATCTTACTAGAACAAAAATGCTCCGAATGCAATATTTATTGAGAGTTGGTGGTATACGGAGCACAGAACTAGTAGTAGTCCACAAATAATAGATTCCTGAAAAGCTAAATGGAAATCAACAAATACTGGGTTTTGTTTTGTTTTGTTTTGTTTTTGATTTTGAGTTGGAGTCTCACTCTATCGCCCAGACTGGAATGCAGTGGCACGCTCCCCACCCACCGCAACCTCGACCTGCTGGGCTCCAGCGATCCTTACGCCTCAGCCTTCCGAGTAGCTGGAACTACAGGCGCGCGATACCACGCCCGGCTAGTTTTTTTCCGATTTATTGTAGAGACGCAGTCTCGCCAAGCTGCCCAGGAGGGTCTCGAACGCGCGGACTCAGGCAATCCACTCACCTCGGCCTCCCAAAGCACGGGATTACAGGCAATCACACACAGCCCCTAAAGTTATTTTTATGTTACTTTTTTTTTGAGTCGAAGCCTCATTCTGTTGCCCAGAGTGTAGTGCAGTGGCATGCTCATGGCTACCGCAGCCTCGACCTGCTGGGCTCAGGCGGATCCTTACGCCTCAGCCTTCCAAGTTGCTGGAATTACAGGCGCATGCCATCACACCCAGCTAACTTTTAAAAAATTATTTATTGTAGAGACGAGGTCACACCAAGTTGCCCAGGCTAGTCTCGAACCCCTGGACTCAGACAGTCTTCTCGCCTTGGCCTCCCAAAGTGTTGGTATTACATGCTTGAGCCACTGGGCTTGGCTTAAAGTTATTTTTAAATCAGGTAAAAATTTAAAACATTTCTGAAAAATAAAGTTCCAAGAAGTTATATTTTAAACCTTCATGATCCTAGAGCTTAAGTAAAATATGCCATTTACAAAGCACTTTCATGTGCATTTTGATTCTCCAAACAACCCTATAAGGTAGGTAGAATACGTGGTGTTGTGTGTGTATATGTGTGTGCATGTGTGCCCTGCCACTCCCCACCCCCTTTTAGTTGACAACACTGAGATTTTAAAAAACAAAAAGTACAGGAAAAAATAAAAATAGATGCCATATCCAAAGACAATCACAATCAGCTAGTAAGACATATAATCAGAACTCAGCACACCCCCCCCCCCCTTTTGCTCTCTCT
>NW_007256245.1:300671-307752 GCF_000164805.1 Carlito syrichta | reverse complement strand
CCCCCCCCCCCCATTTTGCTCTTTATGCCACCTCCTATAGCAATGTTATCTTTTTTTTTCTTTTTTCTTTTTTTAAAGTCAGAATCTCACTCTGCCGTCCAGGCTGGAGTGTGTGTGGTCACATGCTCATGGCCGCCACAGCCTTGACCTGCTGGGCTCAGGTGGTCTTTCCACCTCAGCCTTCCAAGTAGCTGGTACCACTGGTATGTGCCACCACACCTGGCTAATTTTTTTTTTTGTAGAGATGAGGTCTTGCCACATTGCTCAGGCTGGTCTCGAACTTCTGAGCTCAGGCTATCCTCTTGTCTCCGCCTCCCAGAGTGCTGGGATTACAGGCATGAGCTACCACGCACAGCTTTATTATAATTAAGTTTAGAAAGTTTGCTGACAGGCCAGGCGCTGTGGCTCACGTCTGTAATCCCAGCACTTTGGAAGGCTGAGGTGAGGGGATTGCCTGAGTCCACAGTTCGAGAACAGCCTGGGCCTTGGTGAGACCTCATCTCTACAATACGTCAAAAAATTAGCCAGGCATGGTAGTGTGCACCTGTAGTTCTGGCTACTTGGAAGGCTAAGGCAAAAGGATCACCTGAGTCCAGCAGGTCGATGCTGGGGTGGCCGTGAGCATACCATTGCACTCCAGCCTGGGCAATGGAGTGAGACTCCAACTAAAAAAAAAGTTTTTGGTAGTAAGCCTAAATCCTTTTGCAATTTATTTAACATTTTAACACCATTTGTTCAGAAAGGATAATTGTTACATTCTGTTTTTCACCTGAGCTATCACGGTCTCTTTCTACTAGTCACTTTTCTGCAATCCCTAAGTAAATTGTGAACATATTTATGAAAACAGTAAAGTGCTTTCCTTGCTCCTTAAATGGTAAATGTTAATGTAACAACATCAATAACAATCTTGTCCGAAAGTTTAGAAGAAAATAATGGTCTAAAGTGTGAACTATAGGCCAGACGTGGTGGCTCAAGCCTGTAACCCCAGCACTTTGGGAGACAGAGGCAGAAATATAGCTTGAGCCCAGGAGTTCAAGGCTAGGTTGGGCAACATAGTGAGACGCTGTCTCTACAAAAAATTAAAAATTAGCTAGGTGTGGTGGTGCAAGCCTGTAGTCCCAGGTACTTGGGAGGCTGAGGTTGAATGATCGCCTTTGTCCAGGAGGGCAAAGTTGCAGTGAGCCATGATCATGCCACTGCACTCCAACCTGGGCAACTGAGTGAGACTCTAACTCAAAAAAAAAAAAAATATATGAACTTTTAAAAAAGTATAAAGCAAAGCAGTGGCCATAGGAAAAAATGTAATGCAAAAAACTAGTAGCAGGTATTTTTGCATGCTTAAAAAAGAGAGAGAGAGAGAGTCTTGCTATGTTGTCCAGGCTAGACTTGAACTCCTTGGCTCAAGCAGTCCTCCCACCTCAGCCTCCCAAGTAGCTGGGACTACAGCCTTGCGCTGCCAAGCCCAGCTTGCATGCTTTTTAAACTACTCAAAACTAATCCTAGATGAAAACACTAATGAGATAGGATGTTCATTAAGTAATGTAATAAAAGTATCTCAGATCTTCAACAGTCTTTCAGTAGGTCTCTTATTCCAGAGTCTATGGAATTTATTACCCTTTTAACAGAAATATAAAGCACATGTACTTCATAATCCATTATTATATTCTCTATGATGTACTTTTGTTTTTTGAGTTGGAGCCTCACTCTGTTGCCCAGGCTGGAGTGCAGTTGCACACTCACGGCCACTACAGCCTCAATCTGCTGGACTAAGGCGATCCTTCCTCCTCAGTCTTCCAAGTAGCTGGAACTACAGGCACACGCCATCATGCCTGACTAACTTTTTGATTTACTGTAGAGACAAGGTCTCACTAAGTTTCCCAGGCTGGTCTCGAACCCCTAGACTCAGGCAATCCTCTCACCTCGGCCTCCCAAAGTGCTGGGATTACAGGCTTGAGCCATCACGCCCAGCCGATGTACATGTTTGTATCACTCTTATTGCAACTCACTAAGGCAGAGATATTCATACTGAATACTGAAATATCAGAACTATCATTTTGTTTCATTATTGTAATTACTTGATGGCAGTGGCATCTGAAACTTGTTTTTCTTTCTCATACCTAACATCCAATTGGAAAGTACAATAAACTTCAGAATAAATCCTAAATCCAAACACTTCTCATCACCTCAGATACATCCCTAGTTCAAGACCATCATCTCAAGCCGGGCTCGGTGGCTCAGCCTGTAATCCCATGCTTTAGGAGGCTGAGGTGAGTGGATTGCCTGAGTCCGCGGGTTTGAGACCCGCCTGGTGAGACCTCATCTCTACAATAAATCGAAAAAAAACTAGCCAGGCGTGGTAGCACGCACCTGTAGTTCCAGCTACTTGGAAGGCTGAGGTGGAGGATCACCAGAGCCCAGCAGGTCGAGGCTGCGGCGGCCGGGAGTGGCCATTGCACTCCAGTCTGGGCCACAGAGTGAGACTCCAACTCAAAAAAAAAAAAAACCCCAAAAAAACCATCATCTACTACAAGGCTGGCCCAAAAAAGCCCAGAACTTATTTATATAAAATTGTGTTTATTCTTACATGTTTAAACTTCCACCTTCAAAGTACTCTCAGTTTGATACAATATACCTTCTGAGACATTTATTCCACTGCTCTACAGTTTTTGAACTTGTCAATGTTGATGCCTTTTAGTGCTTCTGCTGTTTTTTGTTTCACCTCTTCCACATCAGCAAAACGTTTCCCTTTGAAAAGTTTTTCATTGGGGAAACAAAAGTCACTTGTGGGGAGATCGGGTGAATAGGGAGGGTGGGCCATGGGGGTCATGCTGTTTGGATCAAAAACTACTGAACACTGTGCTTTGTGGGCAGCTGCGCTCATAAATCACCCATTATGAAATGGGTAAATGTACTGTAATACCCCCCAAATTTTTTTTCTTTTCACTGAAGCTGAATGCAGCCTCTCAACGCCAGCTGGTACACTGATGCTGATGGGTTCCTAGAATACTTACCTAGCGGGGGAAGCTTGTATTACAAGAGGCCTGCCCTCCAAAAAATAATTCTGGGTTTTTTGGGTCCCCCCTAGTATAATAGCCTTTAAAGTTTCCCTGCTTCACTCTTGAATCCTTTCAATCCTTTCAACACAGCAGCTAGTGAGAATTTTAAATTTTTTTGGTAAAATTTCCATCATCCTTAAAATAAATCTAAAGTCTTTACTATGATAAGGACCTGCATTAGCTGACTCCTGGCTACCTCACTTACCATAATCCCTATCTCTTGCTCTTTGGACTCCAGTCACACTGGCCAACTAATTGTTCTTTGAACAAATGCATTCCTGCATCAAAGGCTTTGCTTTTGTTTTTTTCTCTGCCTCTAATTCTCTTCCTCTAGACCTGTGCTATTCCATAGCCTCTAGCCACTAGTCACATGTGGCTACTGAGCACTTAAAATGTGGCTATTATAACTGAGGAACTTAATTTTTAATTTTATTTCATTTTAATGGGTTTAAAAATATTTGAGTTACTGCCTGATGGGTGCAGGGTTCCCATTTAGGTTGTTGGAAAAGCTCTGGAACTAGGTAGTGGTGATGGTTGCACAACACTGTAAATGTATTTAATGCCACTGAATTGTATGCTTTATATATAGTATAAATGTATAGTGGTAAATTTTATGTATATTTTACTACAATAGAAATTGCTCCTTGGTATTTACCCAAATGAGTTGAAAACAGGTCCACACAGAAACATGCACATGAATATTTTAGCAGCTTTATTCATAATTACCAAAACTTGCAGCAATCAAGATGTCCTTCAATAAGTGAATGAATAAATAAACTGCAGTATATTCACACAACAGGATATTATTCAGGTTAAAAAGTATGAGCTGTCAAGCCATGAAAAGACACGGGGGGATGTTAAATGCAAATTACTAAATGAAAGCCAATCTGAAAAAGCTATATGCTGTATGATTCCTATTATGTGACAGTAAAAAGATCAGTGGTGGCCAGGGATTTAGGGGTAAGGGAGGAGGTATAAGTGGAGCGCCTGGAACTTTTAGGGCAGTGAAACTATTTGATATCATACTATAATGGCAGATACGTGTCATTATTCATTTGTCCAAACACATAAAATGTAACACGAAGAATGAATCCTCATGTGAACTATAGACTGCTTGATCATAATGTGTCAATATTGGTTCATCAACTATGACATTCTACTCTCTAGTGCAGAATAGTGATGGTGAGTGAGGCTGTGTGTGTGTGTAGGTATGGGGTATGTGGGAATTCTCTGTATTTTCTGCTCAATTTTATTTTGAACCTAAAACTGCCTTAAATAGTGGTCTATTGAAAAAATTAATACTTGTTTCAGTTATTGGAGAACTTTTAAGTATGCTTAGAACATGAGTATGAAAATCTGCTTATTCAACTATAGATTTTATGGATTTTAAACACTTCTTTTTTTTCTTTTTCTTTTTTTTTGAGTTGGAGTGTCACTCCGTTGCCCAGGCTGCAGTGCAATGGCACACTCATGGCCACCCCAGCAATGACCTGCTGGCCTCCGGGGATCTTTCTGCCTGCGTCTTCCAAGTAGCTGGAATTACTGGCGCATGCTACCACACCCGGCTAATTTTTTGATTTATTGTAGAGACAAGATCTCGCCAAGTTGCTCGGGCTGGTCTCGAACCCACAGGCTCAGGCAGTCCACTTGCTTCAGCCTCTCAAAGTGCTGGAATTACAGGCTGAGCCATGGAGCCCGGCCACCGATAAATATTTTGAGTCCCGCCTGGGCAACTTGGCAAGACCTCATCTCTCCAATAAATCAAAAAATCAGCCGGGTGTGGTAGTGCGTGCCTGTAATTCCAGCTACTCGGAAGGCTGAGGCGGAAGGATCACCGGAGCCCAGCAGGTCGAGACTGCAGTGGCTGGGAGCGGCCACTGCACTCAAGTCTGGGCGACAGAGTGAGATTCCAACTCAAAAAAAAAAAAAGTTTCTAATGGCAATTAGTGTCCAGATTAAAATGTGCTTAAAATGTAAGATATACATTAGGTTTCAGATTTAGAACAAAAGAATGCAAAATATCTCACCAGTAGTATTACGTATTTAATACATATTGGGTATATTAATCAAATACCAAAACTCTACCTTTTTTTTTTTTTTTTTTTTTTTGAGGCAGGGTCTCCTCTGTCTCCCAGGCCGGAATGCAGTGTCACCATAATGGCTCACTACAGTCTCAGCCTCCTGGGTTCAGGTGATTCTTCCAGCTCAGTTTCCCAAGTAGCTGGGATTATAGGCACATGCCACCACGCCTATATTTAAAAATTTTTTTTTGTAGAGATAAGCTCTCATTTGTTGTCTAGGCTGGTCTCAAACTCCTGGGCTCAAGTAGTCCTCCTGCTTCAGATTCTCAAAGTACTGGGATTACAGGTGTGAGCTACCATGCCTGGCCTGGATCACATTTTCTTATTTCTTTGTATGTCTAGATTTTTTTTTTTGAGTTGGAGTCTCACTCTGTAATCCAGTCTGGAGTGCAGTGGCCACTCCCAGCCATCGCAGCCTCAACCTGCTGGGCTCTAGCAATCCTTCGCCTCAGCCTTCCAAGTAGCTGGAACTGCAGGTGCGCGCTACCACGCCCGGCTAATTTTTGATTTATTGTGGAGAGGTCTCGCCTGCCCAGGTGGGTCTCGAACCTGCAGGATCAGGCAATCCACTCACCTCAGCCTCCCAAAGGCACGGGATTACAGGCTGAGCCACCGAGCCCAGCTTGTCTAGATATTTTTAATTGAACACTGGACATTGTAAATTATATGTTTTAGACTCTGGATTCTGTTATCTTCCCTGAAAAGTGATGATTCTTGTTTCAGCAGGCACTTCAGTTACTGAGTGGCCACCTAAACTTGTAGATGCTTGATTTGTTTTTTCTTTAAAGACAGTTGCACTTTAATGCAGCGAGAAGGCATTGCACTACAATGCTTAGATCTTAAAACTAAGCAGAAAAATGATGCTTGGTTTTATACTTTGTTAGTTCATGTCTATAGAAAGCCTACGAAGTTTTACAGGCCCTAACTTGGCAGGATTTAATATTCATATTCTGTTTTCCCTGACAATCTTGTCAAGCCTTGATTTTAGGCTTTGTTAGGGCAGGTATAGAGTAGGTCTTATTATAGGACATGGTGTTTATTCCTAAGGTGCAGCCTTTCTAATATTCCAGCAGATGCTGCAATCGTTAGAGATTTCCACCTTTGCAGGCTCAGAAATCCAGTGTCCCTTAGCACTGCTCATGCCAGCAGTTCTTGATCTCTGCTATCTCTATACTGTTTTCAACCCTGTGGCAACTGCTATCTAGTAAGCATTAGGTGGTCTTGCTCTGAGGATATAGAGGCTAGTGTCAGACATGGACTTATGGGAACCTCTATATGAATTATTTCTGGGGCTGCTTCTCTGAACAGCTCCCTCTGCTCTTGTTCCCCAACCTCAGAGATTCCAAATGTTTCAGCTGCTCTCCACCATGATCTCTTGCCTTCTCAGCTCAGCAGAACCACTGTGCTCTGCTCTGACTCCAGCCTCTTTGAACTTTAGGAAGCTGGGTGATTGGTGGGGGGGGGGGGGGGGGCGGCACTCACTGCCTGTTTCCCTTCTGTCAGATATGGTAGTCTTGTGCTGGTTGAAAATAATTGTCTAGTATATCCTGCCCAATTTTATAGTTGCCATTAATCCAAGAGGGCTACTCAAGTTACTCCATCATAGCCAGAAGCAGAAATCTCCCTTCCCTTCCCTCAGATTTTCTGAATCAAAACTAAAGGAAAAGAGAGCAGCCTCTCTTAGGTAGCAAAACTAAGAAAATATGATCTGTTGCAAGCCAAGGTTAGAACTTTGAAACTTTGACAAGGGAAGCTGGTCTGAGACATTTGGCAGTAGCAAAAAACAGAAATGGGAATTGGCGAGGCAAAGTTTTGGCAACGTTCAAGTCCTTGTTTCAGTTGTCTTTAAGCCCAGGGGCCTCCTACCCTTTATGCAGTTTTCTGTTTTTTTTTTCTTGAGTTGGAGTCTCACTCTGTCGCCCAGACTGGAGTGCAGTGGCCGCT
>NW_007256245.1:282907-300637 GCF_000164805.1 Carlito syrichta | reverse complement strand
TCCACTCACCTCAGCCTCCCAAAGGCGCGGGGATTACAGGCTGAGCCACCGAGCCCGGCTATGCAGTTTTCTTACATGAACCATTACATTTCCCCCTTTTTCTGGATTAGTTGAATTTTCAGGTGGAATCCATAGTAAAGAGGGTCTAAAAAGAAAGGATTGGGCTTGATGTAGCCCAGTTAGAAATGAATGTTGATGGCCCACATATGATGTGAAGACTTGATAACCGAGACGTTGAAAATGTATGTGTCACACTGTCTGTGTCATTGAAGCCATTTGGCCAGACATGGGAAAACAGAAGTTTCTAAGGTCAGCTATTATGGGACGTGATTACCTCCCTCACCATATGTTGTTGTTGTTGTTTTAATAGATTCTGTCTTCATATTCTAGCAAATTTTGTTGTTACATGATTACACAAATGAGAAGTCAGAAAGACAGTCTTAAGATTTTTTTAAATAGTGTGACATATTTTAGAAATAATTTTGAAGTCATATTCACATTCCCCTGAACTCGTCCTTCCACGTTTATTTTCTGCATTTTCGCTTACGAGTCAATAGCAATGACCTGAACTTACAATGGTGTCCCTCTCCCTTCTTGCCCCTTTCATACCTCTCCAGCCTCATTATTCTCTCCCCCTTGCTCATACTCTTGCAACATAACTGTAATGCTTTAGTTGAATGAAAACCTAATTATTTGGAATCTTGGAACTTTTATTTTTATTCGCTCTTTAACGCTATTTAAAATTATCTGGTTTATTTGTTTACTTATATATTGTTTGACTGCCCCCACTTGAATTTACGTTCTATCAGAACAGAGACTTTTGTCTATCTTATTTATTTATCTTATTATCTAAAACAATGTTAGGCATACATTGGCATTCAATATTTGTTGAATAAACTAGTCCTACAGTAAAGAGCCTTAGTGTAAACATATTTAGTCTTCTAGTTTAGCTTAATTTACAATGAGTGCTAAATTTACTCAGACTTTAGTGTTAAAATGTAACAATTTGCATCACATGAGTGTGATGTTTGTACATATATCAGAATCAGCTAAACAGTGAAACAAGTTTAATTTTTAATTTATTAGAACCCAGTAAGTGATGACTTTAAAAGCAGAGTTTCCATCAAATTAACACTTAATTCAGGGCAAAAATACATTTAAAAAACCTAAATCTTAAGGCAGAAGTAAAACATTATAAAAACAGCATGTCTAATACAGACTGCAGAATGTCAGAATTTTAAGAGATTGACATAGTATTTTATAGCACTAAAATATTAATACAGTCAGAAATATTATCAATTGGTCCAAGATTTCTGTTTATAAAATATACAGGCTGCTAATTAAAGAAGTTTTGCTGTGTAAGTAATAGCTACAATGTAACCAAGTGATTGCTTTTATGACAAAGGAACCAAGGCAGGTAATTGCATTGCTTTCATTTGTGAAGATTTTACAGTATTAAATATAAAGTATTACTGGGAATATTTTCAGATTCATCTCCCTACCCTAATGCCCAAAAGATGTACATCACTTTCCTTTAACTCCATTTTAAAAAGTCTGTGACCTACCATACCTATTCATTGTAGGTCTGACTCTACTAGTAACAAACGCATAGATTGTTTACTTTGATATGGCAGAAAAACAATTTTAGTAAATTACTGCATTTTTCCTAGTCACTGAATAATTTCAAACTGAAGTCTTAAAAATTTTTGCACCTCAACAAGTGAACAACATATTTCTTTACCTCTATAAAGTTTGAATTTTGACTACAACTGTTAGTACGGGGGTGAAAAGGGAAGTAGTTCATGTTTATGTGCAATTAACAGTAGCTCTTCTGAAAAACAGAGTTAAGAACCTTAAATTTTCCCTTATGATCAAAACCTTTTGTTTTTGGGGAACAGGATAAAATTTTAAAGTGCTTTAAATCAGGAAACAAAGATTAGCTAGCTTATACATTCTACTGAATTGTGTAAAAAAAATTGCTTTTAAAATAATTTTGTAACTCCAGCAAATATGAGCTTGATGGGTTCTTAACTAACAAATTATGTAATTACAAAGATTCTTTCTTTTATTTTTTTTTTTGAGTTGGAGTCTCACTCTGTTGCCCAGACTGTAGTGCAGTGGCCACTCCCGGCCACCGCAGCCTTGACCTGCTGGGTTCTGGAGATCCTTCCGCCTCAGCCTTCCGAGTAGCCGGAATTACAGGCGCGCTACCACGCCCGGCTAATTTTTTTGATTTTATTGTTGAGATGAGGTCTCGCCTGTCCAGGCGGGTCTCGAACCCACAGGCTCAGGCAATCCACTCACCTCAGCCTCCCAAAGGTGCAGGATTACAGGCTGAGCCACCGAGCCCGGCTCAAAGATTCATTTTTATTACAAACTTTTAAGCTATTTTAATAAAACAGCTAAAGACTTCACTGTACTTCTATTCATCTGTGCATTAATAAAAACCTGTTAAAATTCCTTATTTAGTACTTCTGAAAAAGTCTAGTCAAATAAGATTACTAAAACTACCAGAAAAGCTTTGAAATACTGATTGCAGATTCATTTCAAAGTAGATTTAACCCCTTTTAGGATCTTGTATTTAAGTCATGAATATCTTCACCAACTTCAACTCTGAAAATATAAAAATTTTAGCCTGTGTTGGCTATAGTTCAACAGTACTGGTATTACTTGAAAAAATAAAAATTGAAAATATATTGTCAATCATGCATTCCACAATTTCAAGAACAAAGTAAGGTATAACTCATAAATATTATGTCTTTGCAGGTTATCTCAACTTCCATCAGGCCTCATCTGAAAACTTTCTGCCAAAACACATCAGCACTCATGTAAAATAAAAGTAGGGAGGTGATTTTGTACACGTGCTGCTCAGTGTTTGGCTTTCAATCTCTCCTCCTTTGTGTAACTATTCTAGATAAAACTCCTTGAAGTGCATGAAATGAGGAGTAGACAGAACAGAACACCCGTTAGGCTAATAAGAATATATTAGTATATAAAAAGTTTTCTGCTTAATATCTGCCTTCACTGTGGTTATGCTATGTGCAACATATAACCTCTACGACCATTTTCTCCTGTTTATCTATTTGTGGAAATAATTAGGCTCAAGAAAATGTGAAATATACATTAGTTTGCTTTAAATGCAAAGATTAACTATTTTTGGCTCAAGTGAATCATAACCAAAAAAGTCTCTTCTTTGATAATACAATATGAAAAAGTTCACATATGTACATGGGTACATTCCTTCATTAAAGTTTTTCCTTAAATCTATTTCAATGTATCTTTACAACTGATACAACTGATCTTTACAACAAAAGTCAAAAAATGATAAAGTAGAAACGATTTCATTTTACAGCACTTTAGGTTTTCTGAAGTCTTCCTTTAGGGCTTAAAGGACATCATTGAAACGTTGCTTTCCATAGTCTGCAGGATCCATTTGAAGTTCTCGTTCTTCATCATCTGTAAGTAAAAGAATTATGTATCAAGAATATTATTTTAAAAATCACTGTAAAAATCTAATTAATGTCTCAATTTTTCTCAGCCTTAAGGTAGTTTTCTGCTTGTTATTTTATACCTACTGAAAATCGTGTTCTACTTCTTAGTTACTTGGCTAAAGAGTGAAAAGTGTTTGTAATGACTTTGAAAAATTATCTAATTTTAATAAATCTTTTGAAAACAAATAGCTAAACAGGCAGAGATGGAGCTAGACAGATATAGCTAGCAAACTTTAGGAAACTACAAACATTAAGTAGTTAATCCTTTTATATAAATACATTATTTCTGTATAATGAAGGTGTAGTCCTTTAAGCTTTGGTAGAAACCTTTCTGTATACATTTTCATGCCTTTAAAAACCAAATTTTTTTCTAATTATAATCTATACTGGTAAAGTGAAAATTATGAAATAAAGATAGCAAAATAAAAGTCACTTATAATTCTAACATTTACATTGTAGTAAATTTCTTTGCTCCTTTGCTAATAGCTTACCCATGACTTCCTAAATGAATCACACCAATCAAAATTTAACCCCTTCTCTACCAAAAAGAAAAAAATGGTAACATAGTATCATTAGAGAATAAAATCCTCAAGGCCTCTTTGAGTAGCTGTATTAGATGACTCCAAGTAGTGCTGTGGAGTTTATGACACTATTTTCAGGTTTTTTTGGCTCCTTCTTGGCTATGAGCTGTCACTTTGCATTGTTGTCAGTTTTTCTGCCAATAGCAATCCTTCTTTTCTAATTTTGTTACAAAATATAGGTTTTGAAATAAGTCTGCTCAAGAATACTGAAGTTATATTAGAACAAGTATAGAAAGTATTGTAATCAGAGCCTGAGAAAGCCCCTTTTGAGCACCTGCTTTTTATGGTATCTTTTGGCTCCTCTGCAGACCTCAAAAATGACTTTTTTAACTTTTTGATTCACAGTTACAGTTACTCAATACCTTGATTTTTGATAGATTGAGGTGTTACTATTGTAATTTGCTGAAAATATAATTTTATCTAATTTAAAGCATTATATATTGAAGTCCAAATTCATATGTATACTATAACTTTTTGAAATCTATTATTCTAGGTATGATAGGTTTTTCACTCTACAATTTTGTTCTTTAAAAAAATCCCAAACAGACTGGGCATGGTGGCTCATGCCTGTAATCCCAGCACTTTGGGAAGCAGAGACAAGAGGATTGCCTGAGCCCACAGATTCAAGACCAACCTGGGCAACTTGGTGAGACCTCGTCTCTACAATAAATCAGAAAATGAGCCAGGTGTGGTGGCGCACGCGTGTAGTTTCAGCTACTTGTAAGACTAAGGTAGAAGGATCACCTGAGCCCAGCAGGTCGAGGTTGTGGTGGCTGTGAGTGTGCCACTGTACTCTAGCCTGGGTGACACAGTGAGACACCAACTCCCAAAAAAGTCCCAAACGAACCAACTTTCTTTTTAAAAAACTTTCCCATTAAACTCATAGAAACTGTCATTTAGAATTGCAGGTAACCATTTTGTACCATATTCTCAACAAACTGATCTTTACAGTATAATCTACTAGATATGATAACCCCCAAATCTGTTATGTGAAAAGGCTTAAATTATATCCATATTTACTCTTTTCTTTTATAAACATGCTAATCAATTTCTTATCAAAGAACTTTCTGCACTTTAAATAATATATGTGAAGGCAGTCTTCACCTGCAATGTCCTCAGTAAATATAAGGAGTTTTTTTTTCTTTATTAATGTATGCCCTTTAGCAAAGTTTTTGTTGTTTCTTTTTTTTTTTTTTTTTTTGAGTTGGAGTCTCACTATGTTGCCCAGGCTGGAGTGCAGTGGCACACTCACGGCCTCAGCGTCTGCTGGGCTCTGGCAATCCTTTCGCCTCAGACTTCCAAGTAGCAAGAACTACAGGTGCACATTACCATACCTGGCTAATTTTTGACTTATTGTAGTGAAGAGACCTTGCCAAGTTGCCCAGGCTGGTCTCGAACCCGTGGGCTTACGCAATCCACTTGCCTTGGCCTCCCAAAGTGCTGGGATTGCGGGCTGAGCCATAAGGGTCTTGCTCTTTAGCCCAAGCTAAAGTGCAGTAGTGTGATCATAGTTCACTGCAGCCTCAAACTGCTGGGCTCAAGCAATCATCCAGCCTCAGGCTCCAGAGTTGCTGGGACTACAGGTGCACGCCACCATGCCCAGCTAATTTTTAATTTTTTTGTAGCAACAGGGTCTCACTATGTTGGCCAGACTGGTCTCAAACTCCTGGCTTCAAGAGATCCTCTTCCCTCAACCTCCCAAAGTGCTGAGTTTACAGGCATGAGCCACTGTACCTCCTGGCCCCCTTCAGCAAAGTTTTAATATGATTACTTCACATTGTTCCAAATTTCATAGAACTTTTAAGATAACTACAGTCTATTTTCAGTGTAGCTATTCTGCACAGAACTCAAGTTTCTACCAACAACCTCTTGCCATTTATCTGTAAAGTATTATGAAATCACCTAACCAAATCTGATGTAGAATAACAGATAGCCACTAAATATCATTATAGGGATTAATATTTTAGTTCATTTTAAAAAGTAGCAAAATCTTGGCCAGCCATGGGTGCAGCAGCTCATGCCTATAATTCCAGCACTTTGGGAGGCTGAGGTGAGAGGATTGCCTGAGCCCACGGGTTCAAGACTAGCCTGGGCAACTTGGCGAGACCTCATCTCTACAATAAATAAAAAAATTAGCCGGGCATGGTGGCGCTCGCCTGTAGTTCCAGCTACTTGGAAGGATGAGGTGGAAGGATCGCCGGAGCTCAGCAGGTCAACGCTGAGGTGGCCTGAGTGTGCTACCGCATTCCAACCTGGGCGACAGAGTGAGACTCTGACTCAAAAAAAAAAAAAAAAAAAGAGCAAAATCTTTAAATAGCTCATCAAGGTAAATTGACCACTAAAGGAAATATCATTATAAAGTCATCTGTAATTTATTAGCCAATTCCCAAATTCCATCTGATGTCAAGAAAGAACTACCTCCATTAAAGAAAGCTCTACCAAGCAAAAACTTCTTGAGGGCAATAAACCAGTGATGCTCCACTAAAAAATACAAGTTAATCCACAGGCCAAAGTACAGTTATTCTCTAAAGCAGGCAACCGAGAGAAAAAAACTAGATTTGCTTTTACTTTGAAAACAGTATTTTATTCAACAAATATAGTGCTTACAGCATGAAAGACCTTGTTCTAAGTGCTGAACAAATATGAGATAACTTAATCCCTATAACAACTGTTGAGTTAGGTATCTATATTTATTTCTATTTTACAGTTAAGGAAATTAAGGCATAGAGAGGTTATGTAGTTCACAAGCTCACACAGATAGTTAGTAGTGGAGCTAGGATTTAAATCTAGGCAATCTGGCTCCAGAATGCATGCACTTAAGCATTATGCTAAGTTTCTTTCCATCGATATACTTAGTCACATTTATGTATTTCATATGCTATTACACTTGGAACTTCTTTAGTACTAAAGGTAAGAGTAAAGGAAATTTGCAAATGTCCATTCCCTTATTATGATAAAGAATGAATTAAAAGATATATTATCCATCAGATGTGTACTATTTCCAGAGTTAGTCTTTGAGTTAATCTTTTCATTAGATCACTAAATAAGTTAGGGGCAAAAAAGTTTATGCCAACGTAAATGAAAAAAAAAAAACTTCCTCTAAGATTCTTCAGAAAATCAGAAATTAGAAATCAAAATAAACTGTGATTGTAAACACAGGAAAAATTGGCCTCACTTAATTCTACAAGAAAACACTCTGTAAGCCAGGCACGGTAGTTCATGCCTGTAATTCTAGCACTTTGGGAGGTGGAGGTGAAAGGACTGCCTGAGTACAGAAGTTTGAGACCAGCCTGGGCAACTTGGCGAGACCTCGTCTCTACAATAAATTTTAAAAAAAATTAGCTGGACATGGTGGCACCTGCCTGTAGTTCCATGCTATTTGGAAGGCTGAGGGAGAAGAACTGCTGAGCCGAGTGGGCTGAGGCTGCCATGGCCATGAGTGTGCCACTGCACTCCAGCCTGTGCAACAGAGTGAGACTCCTACTAAAAATAAATAAATAAATATTTTTTGAAAACACTCTGTAAGTAGTGTTGACTCCAATGATCAATATGTATGAACAGATATCAGAGAGGGAGCTGGAATCCTTCAGATTCCTTTTGGCAGAGATGCTGCCAAAGCCTCCATTTCAAAATCCAGAATTCTGGAGACGAAAGCCAGAGAGTACTTAGCTGAAGCCAGAAGCTTATCCTGAAGCTGGAATCTCTACTCCAGGGACCTCACACCTTGAGAAAATTCTCCTTGTACTAGAGAGAGCATAGAAGAAGAGCTCCTATTCATAGAACCTTATAGTGCTTCTGAAGTGCGTGTTTCAATATTTGATCTCTTTGGCTATAGAGTCTCGATAGTAGTAGTACTATTTCTGGGTTTGGGAATAGATGTGTTTTAGGAATCCTGAAATCTGAAAAACATTTTCCCATAATACTTGTGCTATATATAGTGATTCCACTGTGCATGTGGCCACAGAATTTTAGAACTGAAGAGAACCATCTAATCTAATTCAACACTCTTCATACAGATAAAGAAATTGTGGCCCAGAAAGATTAAGTGACTTGAAAAGCAATATACGGCCTGTCTCTTGATTCTCAGCCTAATGTTTTCTCTACTCTCTTTTACTGCCTGCGTTGGTTACAAGTGCAAACCACACTGGAAACCCAACGATTATTTCTGCGTTGAGACAATGAAGTATTCTGCCACATAGTCTGACCTAATAATAAATTTTGGAATTCAGTTTATTGATAAATTAGGGAATAGCTATAATTACTCCTCGCCACTTTCTGGACAGTTAATAGTATACCTAAAGAATCCCTGAAAACATTTAAAAAATTATTTAGGTCTCTTTGGTATTCCTTTTTAGTTAGTTCGCCAAAACATCTCTCTCTTTATTTGCTAGAGTTGATGTTCTTGCATCTCTCTGGTCTCCGTACCCTATCCTCCTGCCACTATTATCCAGTGAGCCATGGAATGAGATAAGAATGTAAAATGGCGACCCCCAGCTCAAGTAAGATTCACTTGCAAATAAGGAAATCCCCAAATTTAATAATTCCCTCCCTACTTCAGTGAGGACATTATCTTTGGTTATTTCCTCATATTCCTAAGAATGGATGAATTTACTTCCTTGAAAAGAAATGGGAAGGCAGCATAAAGGTCTTGAGTACCTGAACTAGAAGGTGGCAGTGAGAACTGGGGGTGAAGAAGGAAGGAGGGTACAAGAAAGGGAGAGAGAAGGTGTTGAAAATAAATTTATCTACTGTAGATAGAAACCATAAAAATATTAAACTGAAATTTTGTGATGAAAGTCATCATCTTTAAGATACCCAAAAGTATAAGAAATGATTGACAATAATGTTAAAATAAATTGCTATAATAAAAACTTCAAAATTATCCAGTGAAATGGTAGACGTACATACAAAAAAAATTTGGGAATAAAGTATAAACCAAGCAAGCTTGTAAGAACAGAAGTTAAAGGGTTATTACCCTAAGTCACAGTTATAAGAATAAAGGCTCAGTGAGAAAAGCATAAATTATCGTTAATAACATTTACTGATGGTCCTGTGTACAAAATCCTGTGGAGGATGGGCATGAATGTGGAAAAGGATACAAACAAAATAGAAGACAAAATAAATGAAAATTTCTGCCCTCCAAAAGCTTCCACTCTAACTAGTGATATTATATACATGCATGGAAAAGCCTTAAAATGTTATAAATAATTGCAAATAAATATAATCCAAGTAAACCACAAAAGCAATGAGAAAAAAAGTAAAATTTATGAAAAAAGCGATGAGATCATAGAAAAAATGAGTATAATTTAATCAATGTCACCAAAGAATGTTTGAGAAGTTCTCATTAATATATCCTTATATAACTTCTAGTACACATTAATCTCGCTTCTATTCCCAAGAACCACATTTTTCCAAAACTAGAAAGTATTACTAAAATGGTGCCTAGGTAGAAGTCGGAGTTTCTAGTTTCCCATTTTTCTACTAACTATACAATATTCTAGAACTATATTTTCTTTTGACTTGTATAAAAACAATTACTGCCATGAACCATTATACAAGTTTAATTACTTTTAAAAAGCTGAGGACGAAATCAAAACAGTTTACATTGAAAAAAATTTCATGCATCATATAAAAATTTAATATATCACACACTAAGATTATAATCAACTTTTATAGAAAAAAGGCTCCACAAATATTACTACACAATATAAGCAGGCAGAAAACAGGCCTAAAAATTTTTGATAAAGCAATACATTCTGATATGCATGCATGGGTAGGGCTGCATGCACATAGGTAGATTCTGGACTTCCACTAAGTATTCAGAAGTAACAGTGAATAAGAAAACTATGTTGAATCTGTGTATTAACATAAAACAAATACATCTTCACTACTGATTGTTAAATAGAAATGTTAAGCCTCTCAGAAAAAAATTTCAAAAACATCATTCCTATGCTGTATCAGTAATGAAATAATCTTAAGTGTGGAGGAGGAAACTATTCCCTTTGTGGCTTTCCTTATTAAAAATGAACTGCCTGGGCAATATTTGCACCTAGAATAATGATAAGTTTTCAGATAAGAAATTGGAAAACAGTTATTTTCTGGGAGCCTTATGTAGAGTATACAGTCATTTTACACAATTTAATTCTAAAATTTCTGAAGATTCTAAGTTTCAAATTGTAACTATATCAATAATACATATAACATGATACTAAAAATTTTTTTAAGTGAAATAATTTATAGATCTATAAATACTATCATAAAATCGTTTTCAAAATAAAACTGAAAAACTGCACAGAACCTCTTTGTATTAAGAATATACTACTACTACTAAGTGAGGAAAATTCTACACAAATTCAACCAAAAAACTTAGAGGTGGGTTTCACGGTCACAGCATGGAGGCTAGGCCCACGCTCACCTTGGACGTCTTCCTCTCCACCATCACCATCTTCTTCCTCATTGTAAGCCAGCTCAGCCTGCTTGTCTGCCTCGTACTCACCTACGTTACCATCATCCCCATTATAATCCGCCAGTTTAGAGCCATGCTGCGGATCAACAGGGGATTCATTCTCATCAAAGAATCGGCCTGTGAAGTAGGTAGAGGATTAATTCAAGAGTAAAGAGAAGAAAAGAAGGGACCTATACTGAAGGCAGACCAGAAAGTAGACAAGTGAAATCTGGCAACTTTCAGGGTACTGGTTATAAAAGAATACATTTTGTGAAGGTTATCCAAGACAAAAGTAATTAAGAGTGAAGACTCTGAAAATACATAACTTTTACTTAAGAACTACTCTTTTGTGTTAATTTTAGGACTTGCTACTTAAAATTTGAATGTTTTGTTAAAGAAATTACTTTAAAGGATTGCTTTCCTAATCAATGACTTCTCTAATATAAGTATGACTAATTTAACAATTTAGGAGAAGAATAAATCACTTTATTACTAAAAACATCACATATTTCAATACATAGTTGAAGTGTGCAATTTCAAATATGTATTGTGTCTAGTAATAAAGTGTTACTAGATTTTTAAATGCCAAATATGTATTGCATCTAGTAACAAAATGATTTATTCTTCTCCTACTAAAGTGTTAAACAAATGAGTAATTTTAAGTAATTTTTCTATGAATAATTTTGAAAACTTTTTTAAATGAGTAATACTAAATGAATGCTAATTTATTTTTGTATGCTAAGACAAACTAACACACCTGAAGCCTATCTCAAATTCCTTCAGTAATTCTGAATTCACTATAGCCATGGATTTCCAAGGAGGGATGGCAAAGAAAGTAAACTATCAGAATCATAGTGGTTTTGAAAAAAATCCCAAGTAATTCTGGTTTATCTCTTCCCATTTCCTAAGCCTGATTTTTTTTAAAGTCAAGGGAAGCTTAAGAAAAGTGACCAACATGAGGCCATTATATTGTAAATATTTATAACAATTAGAAATCAAGAAGAGCAACAGACATAACACCTACTATAGAAAACTTCAACAAAACTGAAATTAAAAATGTTAGGCATACTAAGACATTGAAATTAAAAATGTTAGGCATACTTAGACATTGAAATTTAAAATGTTAGGCATACTAAGATCTGACTCAAATGCAAGTACTTTGACATTAAGTTTACCATAAAAGTAGATTTTATTTTAATCCTAAAATATGAATAAAAATAGCCAGGCATGGTGGTGTGGCATAGTTCCAGTTACTTGGAAGGCTGAGGCAGAAGGATCGCCTGAGTCCAGCAGGTTGAGGTTGCAGTGGGCATGAGCGTGCCACTGTACTTCAGCCTGGGTGACAGACTCCGACTCAAACAAAACAAAACAAAAAACAAATAAAAAAATATATGAATAAAGTTAACTTACTGATAATATAAGAATTTAAGACCTAGACTTTTATCAACTTTCTGTAAGAGGTCTAAAATTGGAGAAATAAGTTTCAAAAATTTATATTGCAGGTACTGTGCAGTGGCTCATGCCTGCTATCCCAGCACTTTGAGAGGCTGAGCAGGGAGGATCGCCTGAGGTCAGTAGTTTGAGACTAGCCTGGGCAACAAGGTGAGAACCACATCTCTGCAAAAAAAAAAAAAAAAAAAAAAAAAAAAAAACACTAAAAAATTAGCTGGGTATGATAGCATGTGTAGCAGTCTCAGCTACTAAGAAGGCTGAGGCAGGAGGATTACTTGAGCCCAGAAGCTCAAGGTTATAGTGAACTATTATTGCACCACTGCATTCTAGCCTGGGCGACAGAGTAAGACCCTGTCTATTTTTTTTTTTTAAGATAGGATATCACTCTGTTGCCCAGGCTGGAGTGCAGTAGCACGATCTCAGCTCACCACAACCTTAAACTCCTGGGCTCAAATGATTCTCTTGCCTCAGGCTCTCAAATAACTAGCCTACAAAAATACACCACCACACCCTAATAATTTTTCTATTTTTTGTAGAGATGGACTCACTTTAGTGCCCAGACTGGTCTTGAACTCCTGGCCTCAAGCGATCTTCCCACCTCAGCCTCCCAAAGTACTGAAGTGCTGGGATTACAGGCAAGAGCCACCATGCCCAGCCAATTAAAAAAAAAAAAAATTACATTTCAATTAAGACACTAAAGAGAAAAAAACTAACAGCTCCCTTTGCTTAGAAAGAAAAGTTAAGTACAAATGAAAAGAATTATGGAGGAACTGGTCAATTCTACAAATGGCTTACCACATCATCAAGCCAACATATTTCTAATTGCTGGGTAAAGAGTCAGTTAGAAAAATAGTTACAGAATAAATCATATTTATGTAGGCTTTTTTTTTTTGGAGTCAGGGTCTCTTGTCCAGACTGGAGTGCAGTGACATGATCACAGCTCACCACAGCCTCAACCTCCTGAGTTCAAACTATCTTCCCACCTCAGCCTCCGAATGGCTGGGACTGTAAGTGTGTGCCACCACGCCTGGCTTATTATTATTATTATTATTATTATTATTATCTGTAGAGACAAAGTCTTGCTATGTTGCCCAGGCTAGTCTTGAACTCCTGGGCTGAAGCAATCCCCCTGCCTCAGCCTCCCAAAGTGCTGGGATTACAGGTGTGTGAGCCGCTGTACCCAGCCTTAAATCGGCTTTTTTTTTTTTTTTTTAGTAGAAGTCTCTGTTGCCCAGGCTGGAGTACAGTGGCATGCTCGCAACCACCACAGCCTCGACCTGCTTGGGTTCAGGTGATCCTTCCACCTCAGTCCAAGTAGCTGGACCCACAGGCATGCACCCACCACGCCTGGGTAATTTTTTTATCCATTGTAGAGATAAGGTTTTGCCAAGTTGCCCAGGCTGGTCTTGAACTCATGGACTCAGGCAATTCTTTCGCCTCTGTCTCCCAAAGTGCTGGGATTATAGGCATGAGCCACAGCACCCGGTGATATTGGCTTTTAAAGAGGGATGGTTGTGGAGGCAACAGGAGACTGAAGTAATTGGGACCAGTAAGAAGTATGTATTTATGTTAAAACTATTCAAGAATAAGCTTGGAGTATGCACAATAAATAAACAAACAAATAAATATAAAAGTTGATCAAATAGAGTTAGAGAGTAGAAATGAATAACAAGAGTTAAAAAGGAAAAACAATAACAAGAAGATAGGTTATTTGTAGGAAAAACACCCTATCTCCTAGTTATACTAACATAAAACAAATATTTTGGTGGCTTTTATTATCTTTTTTCTAATAATATATTATGTCAACGTAAGCAGGAAAAGGGGAGATTTATAGAAATTTGTATTTTCCTTGATACGCAACTTTTGCTTTGGACAAAACAACTGGTGCAGTTAAGTCATCTTTATCCAATGTGAAACTTTTGTTTTAAACACATAAGCACTTAAATATGGTAGTTGCCAGTGAGTTTTTCAAAGTACACTATTTCTTCCAAGAAAACGTTTTCATTTTTTATCAGAGTTAATGAAATACAGATGACTTTAAACATCAGAATAAGAGACGTTATTGCAAAATATACATAATTTACTAATATTGTCAGATATGTATTAAAGAAATGGCCCACCTATACCTGTTATAATAGTCCAACAGAACAATGTAAAATTTCCTTCTTTAAGGTGACTGATGATCTGACTAGCCTGAAATCAGTTATAAAAATTTAATACTATAACTATAGTGATACTCAGAGATAATAAAAATATCAACAAGAATGAATGACCACACAACTGCGTCTTGTTAAATAATAATCTGTGCTATTATATATAGAGAATTTTCATGTTTGGAGAAAAAGCTAATCCTTAAAACTGTATTACAACACTCTCATAGATAACAAGAGAGGGGGAAAAAAAGCCAACTACACAAAGTTGCCGATGAAGTTGGGGAAATCAGACAAACTTCACATTAAACACTGAATGAATATAACATTATAGATTAAAATGTACAGTGCTGATTAATATAAGAGACTGCAAAATTATACAGCTGTCAGGCAACATTTCAATGTGACTTAGAGTTAGAAGGGAAGGTCCCAAAAGAAGGGAAATATATTAGACGAAAACAGAGGGAAGGAAAAGAAAAAAAGAACAGATAAGAACAAATATCGAACATTCAGGAGACAGTAAAACAATTAATTTGACTGGATCTATATTAGAAAGTTAGAAGAAGTTTACACAAGCAATAAAGAATCATAGAAGATTTTTAAAATTAAAGATTTTAAAAGGTCTCCTATACTCCACTTTACAAGGTATATGAAAGTCTCCACCTCTTTGACCACTATGAACTGATTCGCCATGCATGTGATAGGTCTTGTGCTAGGCTGTGATACAAAAACAAATGTACCATGTCCATCTCCAGTAAGGAAGACAGACAAGTGAACAAATAATCAGGAAGTGATGCTATGTATGCTAAAGCACAATGATGGAGAAAGTGACATCTGAACATGGAGACAGTTGCTTCCGCTGGTTTCCATTTGGAGTTTGAGTTTTATGTAGGAAGCGATAAGCAGTTATCATGATTTCTTTTAAGATCCCAGAGAACAGGAATCTAATCTCTCTTACACCTATAGTATCTCTAGTATCTATTCAGGTATGAAGCTATGAGGACTTAGACTAGGAAGATAAAGTGTTGGAAACAGATTAATCAAATACATTTGAAAAGGACAAAATAGCCGGGCTCGGTGGCTCAGCCTGTAATCCTGCGCCTTTGGGAGGCTGAGGTGAGTGGATTGCCTGAGTCCGCGGGTTCGAGACCCGCCTGGGCAGCAAGACCTCATCTCTACAATAAATTTAAAAAAGAAATCAGCCGGGCGTGGTAGCGCATGCCTGTAATTCCGGCTACTTGGAAGGCTGAGGTGGAAGGATCACCGGAGTCCAGCAGGTCGAGGCTGCGGTGGCCGAGAGCGGCCATTGCACTCCAGTCTGGGTGACAGAGTGAGACTCCAACTCAAAAAAAAAAAAAGAAAAGGACAAAATAGATAGATGGCATAATGCAACAGAAAAAGAGTCAAAGGATAATTCTATAATCCTAGCCTAAAAACTAAAAATAATGGAACCTATACCTGAAACAGTACAATTGGAAAGGTATGAGAAAGCAAACGTTGCTTTAGATAAACGGACCTTGGGCTACAGTATAATATCCAAATGAAAATGTTTGATGGACACATGGATATATGAACGTAGACTCTAGGTGCAAAGTGAGGGCTAGACATGTAGATTTAAGATCGATCAATTTTAAGATGATAGTTTAAACTATGAGAAGATAATTTATCTTAGGATATAAATATTCACAGAAAACTATAAGTCAAAGGAGTGACTTAGGGGAATGACTATTTAAAAAAGAAAACAGGAAATAATGAAGGCAAAGTTATCACATGAGTGTAAATCTGTGATGTGTTTTGAAAGAAATTAAGTATATTAGACTTCATTTCTGAGGCATTTCACCTTTTCACAACCTTTAATTCAGTTATTTCCCACAAGAACCTCAATGTTGGAGCTGTAACCAGCTAGGGGAGTAGTATGGTACTTATATTTAGTTTAGATCCCCAGGTTTTCTTACAGTGTGCAAAATTCAATTGTACACTGAACATTATTTTTACCTTGGTACCAGCAGAAAATGACTTAGAGTCTATCAGCAACAAGATAGCTTCAGTCCAACAGTTTAAACATGAGAACAAAGAAAGAGCGCATTCACTAGCTACTGAAAGAAAGTCGGGCGTGGTAGCACACGCCTGTAATTCTGGCTGCTTGGAAGGCTGAGACGGAAGGATCGCCGGAGTCCAGCAGGTCGAGGCTGTGGTAGCCGGGAGCGGCCACTGCACTCCAGTCTGGGTGACCAAGTGAGACTCCAACTCAAAAGAAAAAAAAGTCTTTGAGCAGTATCAAGTTTGAAAAAACACATTGTAAAAGATTGTTTTCAATAGTTAAAATTCCTTCTCTGGGCTAAATAACTCTACTAAATATATAATAAGCATGTAAGGTATGTAAAAAGTAATTTTTCATACATCTTCCTTCCTTTAATTCGTATACCATGTGGTGCAAATTCATTACAACACATAACCTAAAGTATTAAGCTTTTGATACACTTTTCAGTTCACTTTAAGCAATACAACGAAACTTCATATAGAATGCTAGATGTTCTGTAAAACATCTCAAATATCAGACTATGAACCTGAAAAACCAGTAGACAATAAGAGGATAATAACAGCAATAACATTTCTCAATCACAAAATGGTAGTTCAATAAAAAAACACTAGGTTGTATGAAACACCAAGATCAATCACTTTTTTGCTTCATTAGCATCAGTATTTATGAGTTTCAATTTCTCAACTAGTTTATGTTTGAAATAATCTCTAGATTACTTATAATACTTAATGTAAGTGCTATGTAGGTAGTTGCTAATACTATATGGTTTCTGAAATAACAAGAAAAAAATATTTGTACATGTTCAGTACAGATATGATGATCACAGGCCTAATTACATTTTTGATCTATGGTTGGTTGAATCTACAGATGTGGAGCCTGTGGTAGACACTGAGGGCCAATTGTACTTGTTTCTGCTAGGAAGTGCATGTGGAGGGCTGGGGTCTAAATAGCTGAGGTTAAGCATGCAGATGCTGCACACCTACATGACTGATCCTTTTTACCCCCACCCAGTAAAAATCCTGGACACCAAGAATGAAGTGAACCTCCCTGTTTGGTAACACTTCACACATGTTGTCACACATAATTGCTGGGAAAATTAAGTATACCCCATGGAACTCCACTGGAATAGAACATCTGGAAACTTGTACCTGGACATTATCTCATGTGCCTTTTTCCTTTGGTGATTTTAATGTTTCCTTTTGCTGTACAAAATATAACCATAACAGCTCTTCTGAGTTCCTTGAGTCCTAGTAAATTACCAAGTCTTAGGGTGGTCTTAAGACTTCCAACACAGCATCAAAATGCATTTATTATTCTGCAGCTTGATATATTCCTCCACATTGCTTTACAGATTTAACCATGTTGATAAATGTGGTTTTTGTTCACTTACTTTTTATTTTTTTTATTGTTTTTATTTTTGAGTTGGAGTCTCACTCTGTCACCCAGACTGGAGTGCAGTGGCCACTCCTGGTCACTGCAGCCTCGACCAGCTGGGCTCCGGCGATCCTTCCGCCTCAGCCTTCCAAGCAGCCAGAATTACAGGCATGCGCTACCACGCCCGGCTGATTTT
>NW_007256245.1:282546-282857 GCF_000164805.1 Carlito syrichta | reverse complement strand
AAATTATTTCTCATTAATAATACTTTTACATTATGAAACATAGTAAGATCTCATATCAGGACAGACAACAGAAGAGGAAAACTGTAATGGAAGTAACTTATAAAAGGTTAGTATCAGAATTATTTATAACAATTTGATGCAAATATATAGGGCCAATCTACAAAATTCTAAGAGTAAGTGGTCAAAACTGATGCACAGGCCAGGCACGGTGGCCCAAGTCTGTAATCCCAGGACTTTGGGAGGCCAAGGTGAGGGGATTGCCTGAGCTCACAGCCTGGACAACTTGGCGAGACCTCATCTCTACAATAAAT
>NW_007256245.1:262594-282496 GCF_000164805.1 Carlito syrichta | reverse complement strand
ACTCACCTCAGCCTCCCAAAGGCACGGGATTACAGGCTGAGCCACCGAGCCCAGCTGTTCACTTACTTTAACCCCTCATATAATTCCATTGTATATATTCTATTTATATACTATGACACATCCACTCTCATTTGAGATGTTTGTAGGTACATATTAGTTGCTAAGGTGTAGGGTTTGGGCATCTTATCATTCTTCTCGGTCTTTTGATGAACAGAAATTCTTAATTTTTGGTTGTTTTTTTTTGTTTGTTTTTCTTTTGAGTCAGAATCTCACTCTGTCACCCAGGCTGGAGTGCAGTGACATGCTCATGGCTACTGCAGCCTTGACCTGCTGAGCTCAGGCGATCCTTCTGCCTCAGCCTTCCAAGTAGATGGAACTATAGGCGTGCCACCACACCTGGCTAAATTTTTTATTTTATTATAGAGACAAGGTCTCGCCAAGTTATCCAGGCTGGTCTCGAACCTTTGGCTCAGGCAATCCTCTCGCCTCCGCCTCCCAAACTGCTAGGATTACAGGAATAAGCCACCATGCCCGAACAAATTTCTTAATTTTAATGAAGTCTAACTTATAATTTTTCCTTCACAGTTAGCCTTTTTTTAGTATCTAATTTGAGAAATCTTTGCTCCACATTGTGAAGATACTCTCCTATGTGTTCTTCTAGAAGCTTTATTAGTTTTAAAATGTTTACCTGCACTCCATCTTGAACTTAAATTTTGTATATTCTGTGAGGTAGGGAGATCAAGATTGATAGTTTTTCATTTGGTTATTCAGTTGACTCAGTACTATATATTGAACAGACTATCCCTTCCCTCATTGCCCTGCAGTATCAATTTGATTCGGGTGACCGTATATGTGTGGTTGGGTTCTGGATTCTCTATTCTTTTCCACTGGTCCATCTGGCATTCTTATGCCAATACCATACTGTCTTAATCACTTTATCAATAATAGCATTATCATAAAACTTGATATCTGATAATGGAAGACTTGAAATTTTGTTTTTCTTAAAGATTGCCTTGGCTATTCTTACCCCTTTGCATTTTCCATATAAATTTTAGAGTTATTTTATCAATTTCCACCAAAAATAACAAAATCCTGTTGGGATTATGGCTGGAGTGGCACTGAAATTCTAGATCAATCTGGGAAGAACTGACAACTTTAAAACATTGAGCATTCCAATTCATGAACATGGATTTCTTTATATATTATCTAACATCTATCAATAATATTTTATAGTTTAATAGATTTTTAATAAATCTTTTGTTAGAATTTTAAAGGTATCTGATACCTTTTTATGATATTAAAAAGTTTTTCTTGAACATTTTCTTATAAATTTTACTTTCTATATTTATTGATGTCATACAGAAATTATTTATATTAACCTTGCATCTAATAACTTTGCTAAATAATAGCTTATAGATTGTTTTGAGTTTTCTGCATACAAAATCATATTGTCTGCAAATAATATCAGTTTTATTTCTTCCTTTCCAGTCTCTACAGTATCTGTTTCCTTTTCTTGTGCTTTATTTCATTGATAAGACACTACAGTGAAAAGTTGAATACAAGTGAGGTTAGTGGGTAACCTTGTCTTCTTCTGGACCTCAAGGGAAAGTTTTTGTTTTTTAATAATTGACCATTAGGTGTGATATTTGTTATTGATTTTTTAAAGAGACTCTTTATTAGATTAAGGAAATTACTTTCTAATCCTACTTTGCTTAAAGTTGGTTATTATATCATGAATGCATGTTGAATTTCCTCCATTGCTTTCTTTACATCTTTTGAGATGACTTGAATTTTTCTCATATACTTTGTTAATGTAGTAAATTGCATAGATTGCTTTTTAAGTACTAGGCAACCTTGCTTTTTCAGAGTAAACCCAACACAGTCATCATGTATGAGTATATCATTTTTATCTATCTCTGGATTCAACTTGGTCAAATCTTGTTCAGGATTTCTGTATCTATGTTAATAAAATAAACTGTCCTGTAATTTTCATATTATTTGTCTTGCTATCCAACTTATTTATTTATTTTTTTGAGTTGGAGTCTCACTCTGTCGTCCAGACTGGAGTGCAGTGGCCGCTCCCAGTCACTGCAGCCTCAACCTGCTAGGCTCCGGCGATCCTTCCGCCTCAGCCTTCCAAGCAGCCGGAATTACAGGCATGCGCTACCATGCCCAGCTGATTTTTTGTTTGATTTATTGTAGAGATGAGGTCTCGCTGCCCAGGCGGGTCTCAAACCTGCGGGCTCAAGCAATCCATTCACCTCAGCCTCCCAAAGACACAGGATTACAGGCTGAGCCACCGAGCCCGGCTGCTATCCAACTTATAATGGCCTCATAAAATGAGTTAAGGAGTGTTTCTTCCTTTTCAATTCTCTGAAAGAATGCCTACTACATTGGTTGTATTCTTCCATAAATGTTTGGAAAAATTCATCAATGAAACTATTTATGTGAATAAATATTAATAGGAGAGGGTTTTAAGTTACAAATGCAATATCTCAATAGACATGGAAGTACTCAGATTTTCCATATTTTTTAAAGCAGGATTTATTTTAATTTAATTTTAATTTTTTGAGTTGGAGTCTCACTCTGTGACCCAGGCTGGAATGCAGTGCACGCTCCTGGCCACTGCAGCCTTGATTTGCTGGGCTCAAGCAATCCTTCTGCCTCAGTCTTCCAAGTGGCTGGAACTACAGGTGTGCACCACTATGCCTGGCTAATTTTTTGATTTATTGTAGAGACAAGATCTCACCAAATTGTCCAGGCTAGTCTCGAACTCCTGGACTAAGGCAATCCTCTAGCCTCAGCCTCCCAAATTGCTGGGATTATAGGCTTGAGCCACCATGCCTGGCCTTAAAGCAGGAAAGAAAAGCTCCCAGAGTGGGAAGGGACCCGAGGGGCTGCACTCCATATATTTTTGTATCAGTTTTAGAGAGGTGTTTTTCTAGGACATTGTCCATTTCATCTAAATTTTCAAATGCATTGGCATTAAATTTATAATACCTCTTATTACATCTGTATCCTTTCTATTATTTGTAGGATCTATATTGAGGTTCTTTTTTTTATTCCAGATATTGAAATTTCATAGCCATCTTTTTCTGTCTTAATTTGTGCTGTAGGTCTTTTTTCACTAGCCTTTTCAAAGGACCAGTTTTTGATTTGGTTGACTTCATATGCGGCCGTGAATTTAGTAATCAAGCTAAACTCTCTTATTAACTTTTAGTAGTCTCTTTCAAGGTAAGGGTGTGACTTTTAATTACCTATATAACTTTAATAATTATTGGTTTATTCAAGTTTTTAAATCTTCTTGAGTCAATTTTGATAATTAATAATTCCCATGGTTTGAATGTGTCCCCTTCAAAATTCATGTTGCCACTTAATCTCCGTTGTGGTGGGATTAAGAGGTGGAGCCCTTGGGAGTTAACTAGGCCATGAGAGCTCCATTCTCAAAAATGGGATGAGGGCCCTTATAAAAGGGCATGGGGGAATGAGTTCACTCCTTTCTGCTCTTCTGCCACGTGAGGACAGAGTTTCTCCCCTTCAGAAGATGCAGCAACAAGGTGCCATCTTGGAAGCAGAAAGCAGCCCTCACAGACACTAGTCCTACAGGTATATCATGACCTGGGATTTTCCAGCCTCTAGAACAGTAAGAAATAAATTACTACTGTTTATCAATTACCCAGCCTGCAGTATTTTGTTACAGCAGCACAAATGAACTAAGACAATAATTTTCCAGAAAATTACCCAAGTTTTTAAGTTGTTAAAGATTTTGATATTTCTTGAGATTTTAAAATCTCTACTGTATTAATAGTTATATCATGTTTGCAGCTCTAAAATATTGGGGTTTTTTGTATTCATTAGTAGTTATACTCTGTTGCTCTAAATATTATCTTATTTTTTCTTATTTATTTTTATTTTTTATCTTTAGAGACAAAGTCTCACTCTGTCACCCAGACTGGAATACAGTGGCATGATCATAGCTCACTACAAACTTGAACTCCTGGGCTCAAATGATCCTCTCACCTCAGTCTCATGAGTAACTGGGACCAAAGGCATGCATGCCTGGCTTTTTTTTTTTGAGTCAGAGTCTAACCCTGTTTCCCAGGCTGGAGTTCAGTTGCACAATCACAGCTACCACAGCCTCAACCTTCTAGGTTCAGGTGATCCTTCTGTCTCAGCCTTCCAAGTAGCTGGAACTACAGGTGTGAGTCACCACACCCAGCTAATTTTTTCATTTATTGTAGAGACAAGGTCTCACCAAGTTTCCCTGGCTGGTCTTGAACCCCTGGGCTCAGGCAATCCTCTTGCTTCAGCCTACCAAAGTGCTGGAATTACAAGCTGAGCCACCACACCCAGGCCTATTCTTTATTTTCTATTTGTTTTTTATTTTTTGTAGAAACATGGTCTCACTATTTTGCCTAGGCTGATCTCGAACCCCTGGGCTCTGGCAATCCTTTTGCCTTGGCCTCCCAGAGTGCTGGGATTACAGGTGTGAGCCACCACACCTGGCCCTATTCTTTATCTTCTGTTTTTAAATTTTTTTTAATTTTTGGTAGAAATAGGGTCTCACTATGTTGCCTAGGCTGGTCTCAAACTCCTGGGCTTAAGGAATCCTCTTGTTTAGTCTCCCAAAGTGTGGGGATTATAGGCATTACAGGCATGAGCCACTGCACCCGGCCTATTTTCTGTTTCATTTATGAATGCTTGTTTTATTTTTTCCTTGCTTCTATATTATTTGGTTTTCCTTTGTTGTTCATTCTCTCCCTCTTTCTCTTATGTCAGATTGCCGAGGATTAAACCTTTACTCAGCTATTTAATTGCTAAGTAACCTTGGAAGTGTTATACAACTTCTTTGTGTCTGTTTCTAGTCTGTAAGATGGTAATAGTAATGTATCTAAATATGCCTTTTTAATGATTTCATACATTTTAAATGGTTCAGAAAAGTAATTGACACAAATAAACCACTCAAACGTTAGCTAGTAGTAGCAGCAGCAGCAGCAGCAGTAGTAGTAGTAGTACAACTACTACCACCACTACTATTATTACTACTACTATTTTCTAGTTTAATTCAATTCATTGAATCTTTAGGGTTTTGTCTCGATGCTTTTGAGACCATAAATTTAGCTGTAAATGCTAATTCACATATAATCCTTCATGTTTTGACATGTACACTGTTTATACTATTATTCAGTTCTGTAAATTTTGTAAATCCTTCCCATCCATTTTTTTAAGTTTCTAAAAATAAGGGTTTAAAAATACTATTCATAATATAAACTCATTGTAATTTATTAAGACTCTCTGTGATATAGTACATAGTTAATTTTTATAACTATTCCATGTTTACTTGAAAAATGTTTTTTTTAAATAAAAAATATAGGGATCTATATACATATATATATAGGCAAACCAATAATTTTTGCTTTTGAATTTCTGTAGTCTTATGATTTATACGTTTTGATAGAAATATATTAAAATATTTCACATTATTCAGTTGTCGATTACTCCTTGAAATTGTATCATCTTTTTGCCTTCCTATTTACTGCGTTTAAAAGTGATTTCCTCTTTGTAGTAGATCATTCTAATTTTAATTTTATTTTTTTCTTAAGATCTATTTTGTCATTTGTTAATACTTTATATCCTCTTTCTTTTAATTAGTTTTCACCAGAGAATACCTTTAATTTGTGGTAAAACGTATATTACATAAAATTTACCATCTTAATCATTTTACAGTTCAGTGGCATTAAGTGCATTCACACTATTGTATAACCATCACTGCGATCCATGTCCAGAACTCTTTTCATCTTCCCAAACTGGAACTCTGTATGTATACACATTCCATTTTAGGCATACACATTCTGTTTATCCATTCATCTGTCAATCAGCCCTTGGGTTGTTTCCATCATTTGGCTATTGTGAACAACACTGCTATGACATAGGTGGACAAATATCTATTCAAGTCCCTGCTTTTAATTCTTTCTTTTTTTTTTTTTGAGTTGGGTGTCTTACTCCATTGCCCAGGCTGGAGTGCAAAGGCACACTCACAGCCACCCCAGAGACCTGGTGGGCTCCGTGATCCTTCCGCCTCAGCCTTCCAAGTAGCTGGAACTACAGGCACACGCTACCACGCCCAGCTAATTTTTTGATTTATTGTAGAGATGAGATCTCGCCAAGTTGCCCGGGCTGGTCTCAAACCCATGGGCTCAGGCAATCCACTCGCCTCGGCCTCCCAAAGTGCTGGGATTACAGGTTGAGTCACCGAGCCCAGCCTCCTGCTTTTAATTCTTATGGATATATACCCAGAAGTGAGGAATATCGTTTATACAGTCCTTTTATTTTCACGTTTTCTATGTGTAAAAGTTAGCTATAAAACCTATATAGCTAGATTTTTCTTTTTCTGCCCATGTATCTGGATTTTGGTTTTGTATCCTTTTATCCTCTGTCTTTTAGCAGATAATTTAAACTGTTTATATTTATTGTGGTTACTATAGAATTGGAACTTATTTCTTTGCTATTTTTTTTTAAAGACCCACCATTTCCTCACCTGTCTTCTTAAAACGTCTATTAGACACGCATACATCTTGTGTCTCTATTAACATCTCTGTTATACATACTTGAGTATAATATATTTGTACCTATATCTAATTATCTCTTTGTCACACTATGTTACATTCTTGGTGAATATCTCAATATAAACTTCCAAATCACTTTTTAGTCTAATGTGTACATCATCTAGTATCTCTTAGTATTTACTTACTTATTCACTCATTTTTGTTTTCTTTCTTTTTTTTTTTTTTTGAGTTGGAGTCTCACTCTGTCACCCAGACTAGAGTGCAGTGGCCGCTCCTGGTCACCGCAGCCTCGACCTGCTGGGCTCTGGCGATCCTTCCACCTCAGCCTTCCAAGTAGCTGGAACTACAGGCGCACGCTATCACACCCAGCTAATTTTTGATTTATTGTAGAGATGAGGTCTCGCCAAGTTGCCCAGGCAGGTCTTGAAACTGCAGGCTCAGGCAATTCACTTACTTCAGCCTCCCAAAGGCTGATTACAGGCTGAGCCACCGAGCCCGGCTCTTTTTTTCTGTCTTAGAGACGGTCTTGCTCTCCCATCCAGGCTGGAGTGCAGTGGTGCAATCATAGCTCCCGGCAGTCTCAAACTCCTGGGCTCAAGTGATTCTTCTACTTCAGCCACCCAAGTAGCTGGGACTACATGCACACGTCAACCACACCTCACTGGTTTTTAAAAATGTTTTGTAAAGACATATTCTTATGTTATCCAGGCTGGTCTCAAATTCCTGGACTCAAGTGATCCTCCCACCTCAGCTTCCTAAAGTGCTGGGATTAGAGGTGTGAACCTTTGTACCCAGTGATTTGATTTTATTTCAATGACTATATTTTATTTAATTTAAATGATTATGTTTTTCATTTCTAAAAATTGTTATTGTATTTTATACTTTTCTGTGTTTCTACCTGTTCTTAATCTCTTCTTTTTTTATGTTATTCCCTCATTTATCTCTTTGGGTACCCTTAAACATACTTAAAGTCTTTAGCAGACTATGATCATGTTCCAATTGTTGATTTGCTGGCTGTCTCTCTTAGCATTAACATTCTTCATGCTTTTGGAGTTTTGTTTTACTAATTTTCAGTGGGGGTATATGTTTATGTTTTTTTCTCCTTTTCTCCTTTGTGTTCAACTCATCAAGTTATTTTCAAGTTGCTTTTATCCAGTTCCCCAGTCTAGGATCAGATTTGATTATTACATTTCAGAGTTTCTAGTCTAAAGTACTACTAGAGATAGCACAGATTCAGTATGGAACCAGTGATGAATATGTTCAATGCATGGTCACAAAGCTGTGTCTGTAAGTTGCTATCTCCATAAGAATTCCAGGTTGCTAAACACTGTAGTCCTTGATGGTAGTCAGCAATAGTTTTATTTTCTGCTTCCTCTGCCTATGTGGATGACACAATAATTAGGTCCTGGCTGTAAACTGTAAGCCTGGCTCCCATTTTGCAACATCATTCTATTCTTATTGCTCTTAGGAGCCAAATTCCTGGAAACCTCCATTTCCAGACCTGGAGCCCAAAAGAGTCAATTGTTAGTCCCTTTCATCATCTTACATTTTTGTTTTGTGTTTTGACCACAGAAATGTTTACCATGTTTTTAGGCATATCAATATATTTTCAGTTCTTTCTTTTTTATATTTTGTCTATTGTTATATGTGTGAGCAGAGTAGATATGTCAAAGATGAACTCAATAAGCCATCTAGACCAGAGGTTAACAAACATTTTTTAAAATTCCATAATAAAGGAAGGATGATCAGGTACTCTGTGATACACTAGCCTGTCTCTCCAATGTTTTTCAGGAGAATCCATATAACCACTATTAAATAAATGAATCCCTGCTGCTTTATAGAAAAGTCAATATTAGAAGCAGTATGACCAACAATCACTACCTACTATTTGGAGTAACTGCCCTTGTGACTTTCTGTATGGGGGCTGACATTTGAAGTGAGCCGTTATTCTAGTCAAAGCATCTAAATATATGGTTTGTCCTTCCTAACTGGCAAACAGGTGGGCCTCCCATGGATTCTCAGTTTCAACTATTTTGGAGGATGTCTGACTATTTCTGTGAAGTATACGCTAAACTATATTTTGTATTACCATATATAACCTGCATATAATTTACAGTGTAAATTAATCTAACCCTGATATATCTTCCAAATATGGCAAAATATGCCCCAAAATGTTCTGGCCATTTTTTCATGATGTGGCAATACAAAATTAAATTTACAAAAACATGTACCTCTTTATAAGTATATCAACATAAACATATATTAATATTAAGCAATAGAATAAAAATACTAAATTTAAAATTGCCAAAAATGTGTGATCATATAAAGTCTAAGGATTTTTTTCTCTCCTTATCTAATAGTGTTTTCAATAAAATGTTCAACTTCTTTGCCTTATTTATCTCTTTGGGTACTCTTAAATATACTTAAAGTCTTTAGTAGACTATGTTCATGTTCCAATTCTTGGTTGATTGGCTAGACATCTCTCTTAGCATTAACATTTTTCATGTCTTTGGAGTTTTATTTTACTAATTTTCAGTGTATTTTCAACTACATGCCATTTCGTGCCTACAGAATCAAATGCTTTTATAACTAATAACCTGTGTAAATTCTACTATCACTTATACTTGTTAATCTCTTTCCAAATATCCTTGGTCTTTAGATAAAGTAAAAGCAGATGAAGATATGAACTAAGATTATATCTGCCCTGTCTCCATGATGCAAAAGTAGTCAAGCAGGATAGAAAAGAGATTCCCTGACATAATTAGACTCTTCCTTCCTATTCTTGCTTTACATTTTCCATTCATGAACAAGGCCTCATTATGACAACATTGCTCTGCCTCTGACATTTTCAATGTAGTATCTCTTCTTTCAAGACCACAATCTCTTCATTTACCAATTTTCAGTATCACTTCTCATTCTGATGCTTCTTAGTTGCTAAATTCCATAGTTAATACTTCCCTTTCAAGCTCAGTTTAACCTTATGTACCTTTCTATAGTGTCATGGGTTCCAAATAGCTAAGCCCCTGCCTTCATTCAGTCAATTACAATGTTTTTCTTCTATATTCAGGCACTATAGAAAGGGATCATAAACTCCAAAGCCTGTAGGCATCAGAAAAGTAACATAAATGAATGTACTATGTCAGAATAGCTTTATAAGAAACTAGACAGGGCAAGTCTCACTCTAAAGAGAACAGTCATAATCAATTCCAGTGATTATGTCAAATATTCTGGTTTATTAAAACCCTGATACAGGGAATTTTATGTTAAATCTCTTGATTTTAAGATATTGGCAGTTTAAAAAAATTTACAATTTTTAAAAATCACTGTGTGGACCAAGGAAAACTCATATGTTGGCTGGATATGGTCATGGGTCATCAGTTTTAAATTTCTACGAAATTGTATTCGTGTTATTTAACAAAGTTTTAGAAACACAAAAATCTAGCCTAACACAAGATCATATTTTTCAAATTCAACAAAGCCTAGCCATTCCTATAAACCTTATCTTCCTAATGACCAAAAAGGGTTATTCCTCATATACTATTCCAAATGTTTTCTCCGAACTATTTTGAATACAGAGGATGTCTTAGTCCATTGTGTGCCACTATAACAGAATGCCTGAGACTGGGCAATTTAGAGGGACTAGAGATTTACTTAGCTTATGGTTCTGGAGGATGGTATGATGGGGACCAAATCTATAGAGGGCCTTCTTGGTGAGTTATAATATACTGGAAGACATTACATGGTGAAAGAAAGTGCATACAGAATGGGGGATGGGAGATGTTGAGGGTGGGGAGACGGAGGTGGAAGAGCAAAAAAGACGGAGGTGGAAGAGCAAAGGTCCAAACTCATCCTTTATAAGGATACACTCACACACACAAATCCACTTCCTCAATAACAATATTAATTCACTCATAAGCGTGGAGTCTTCATGACCTAATCACCTCTATAAGGTCCCATTTCACAATACTATTGAATTGGGGATTGCATTTCCAACACATAAACTTTGTGAGGCATGATCAAAGCAGATGGAGAAATATAATTAATAAAAACATATAAAAATGCCTTTAAATTCTCTTTATAAAGAACAAAATCAGAATAAAAATACAGCAGATATGAAAATATAATATGTAAAAGTTTAAAGTATACTATCAAACAACACAGGAAAATTGTAGCTATAATTGTACAATGTTTTGCCTTGCAGGCATTTGGCAAAAGTTTGTTTGTTTTTTTTGAGTTGGAGTCTCCCTCTGTTGCCCAGACTGGAGTGCAGTGGCCGCTCCCGGCCACTGCAGCCTTGACCTGCTGGGCTCCGGCGATCCTTCCACCTCAGCCTTCCGAGTAGCCGGAATTACAGGCATGTGCTACCATGCCCGGCTGATTTTCTGATTTATTGTAGAGATGAGGTCTCGCTGCCCAGGCGGGTCTCGAACCCGTGGGCTCAGGCAATCCAATCACCTCAGCCTCCCAAAGGCGCGGGATTACAGGCTGAGCCACTGAGCCTGGCTTCGGCAAAAGTTTTAAGTGAATATATTAGTTAGAAAAGCATGTAAAACTTAAAAAGGGAGAAAAGTGACAGCTCATAAGTAGCAAATGACAAACTATAAAACTGATTAAAAATTAAAAGGTAGCAAAATCAGAAGTTGAATTTTTGACAAAAGTGAACAACTGGTAAATAACAATTTTTTAAAAAGAATAGACTATAAAAGTTTCAGGGCTAAGAATCTTAGGATAAATGAAAATGAGAAAATCATCATAATTAATATTAATACAACTTATGACCAAATAAACAATTTGATTATAGGACTACCTACAAAAATACAAAATTCCACAACTGATGGAATAACAAATGCCTACTATGTACACGGTAGTCTTGGAAAACAAAAAAGAGTAAGGCACAGTTCCTACCATCATGGTATTACCACTTCAATAGAAAAGATAGTTAATCACAGAATAATGTGGGATGTATGAAAGTAAGGTAATGACTGAAGTATTATAAAAAGAGAGTGACTGACTTGGCCAAGATAGTCTGGATATGAGGAAGGGCTTTATCAAATAGTCAACAGTAAAGCAGGGTTGTAAAGTATGCCTGAGAGTTTACGAGAAGTAGAACATGGAAATTATTTTTAAAATTTTCCCCCAAACTTCAAAGTATAGAGGAGGTGGTATGATATAGCCAAAAAGAGCAGTAAACTAGAAGGAAGATTGGGGACCCAGATAATAGTCCTGGTTGTTCCACTATTTACCTCAAGCAAATTAATCTCTCTAGATCTAATTTTTCTTGTTTGCAAAATGAGAGATCACATTAAAACAGAATCTCAAACTTTAGCATACAGCTAAGTAAGGTCTAAGACAGGGCCTAAAATTATTTTAACTATCACAAGTGATATGGATGTTGCTGGTCTACTGACCTATCCTTTGAATAGTAGCAGGATATTAAACTATCTTTAAAGGTTCCTTGTACCTAAAAGTTTATTTCAAATAATTCTTATTATATTGATTTTTTTAGACAAACAATTTTGATATAAAATTTTGATATGAATAATGCCAAAGAAGGAAAGTATAAGATAAAAAACAAAAAGAAAAGTAAAATGCAAAACTGTACTTAAAAAATAAATTTTTGGTCAAGTGTGGTGGCTCACACCTGTAATCTCAGCACTTTGGAAGGTCAAGATGGGAGAATCGCTTGAGCCCAGGTTAGAGACCATCCTGGGCCACATTTTGAGACTTTGTCTCTCCAAAAACCACAAAAATTAGCCCAGCATGGTGACACATGACTGTAGTCCCAGCTACTGAGAGGGCTGAGGCAGAAGGATCACCTGAGCCCAGGAGGTTGAAGCTTCAGTGAGTCATGATTGTGCTATAGCCTGCACTCCAGCCTGGGTGACAAAGTGATATTCTGTCTCAAAGCAAAATAAATAAATAATGTTTTGCTAGGTTCAATGATGCATGCCTATAATCTCAGCTGCTCAGTAGGCTGAGAGAGGAGTTTGAGCTACATAGCAAGACACTGAGCTACATAGCAAGCCTGAGCTACATAGCAAGACACTGTCTCTTAAAAACAAAAAAAGTTCATTTTTGACTAAATAGTGTTTATCTTCTATAAAGCAGACTGAATAAACACAAGAATACTAATGATGTATTTCTGCATATAAATAGGAATGACAGCAAAATCATAGGAATAGATTCTAAGAAGGCATTTTATAAAATTCAATAGCTTTCTTATTTAAAACATTAAAATACACTGGTATGTATAATTTTTAAAAAGCAGGGGCACATAAACTTAATCCCAAGAGCCAAGGTTATACTTAATAAAAAAGCACTAGAATTTAAAATTTTAAACAGTTCTAGATAATGTAATAATATACATGTAAAACCCTAGCACTTGTACCCCCCTAAATATATTAAAAATAGAATAGTTCTAAAAATGCTGGTAAGAGAAATCTGAGTCAAATACTATAAAATATAAATACATAATTACATAAACTTACTTTTACAATTGACAAGATAGCATATCTTTAAAAATCTGTATAAAAGGCCAGGCATAGTGGCTCACACTTGTAATCCCAGCACTTTGGGAGGCTGAGGCAGGAGAGTTGCTTGAGCCCAGGAGTTCAAGACCAGCCTAGGAAACATAGCAAGAATTCGTCTCTACAAAAAAATTTTTTAAATTTAAAAAAAATTTTTTAAATGGTGGCATGTGCCTGTAGTCCCAGCTACTTGTGGTGGGAGGATCATTTGAGCCCAGAAGGTCGAGGCCATGATGAGCTGTGACCATGCCACTGCAATCCAGTCTGGGTAACAGAGCAAGACCTCAACTAAAAAAAAAAAAAAATCTTGTAAAAAAGAATTTCCTAGACACATAAACAAGTAGTATAAAGTTGTAAAAAAAAATGTGTGCCAAAAAGTGAATTAGGGCAACCTCATTGGGTCCCTTCCCACTGTGGAAGCTTTTGTGTCCTCTCAATAAATCCTGCTTTCTCACTTAAATTAAAAAAAGTAAATTATACTATATATAATAATGATATAAAACTTGAAAAAAAATATATGAGTTGGAGTCTTACTCTGTCGCCCAGGCTGGAATGCAGTGGCATGCTCACAGCCACCACAGTCTTGACCTGACCTGCTGGGCTTAGGCAATCCTTCTGCCTCAGCCTTCCAAGTAGCTGGAACTACAGGTGCGCGCCACCACGCCCAGTTAATATTTTTTAAAAATTTATTGTAGAGACAAGGTCTCGACAAGTTGCCCAGGCTGATCCTGATCCCCTGGACTCAGGTAATCTTCTTGCCTCGGCCTCCCAAAGTGCTGGGATTACAGTCTTGAGCCACCACACCCAGCCTCTATTTTTAAATAATAAGAAAAAAGTAAGTACTTGGACATTAATTGAACTTGGAAGGTCAGATATTTATTCAGGGAAAAGTCTAAGAGTATGGCAAACCAAATAAGCAGGAATAAATTAGGCTTTGGATTACAAGACTAGAGATAGTACACTGTATAATATCCAATTTAATATATAGATTTGTTTATTTTATTTATTTATTCTTTTGAGTTGGAGTCTCACTCTGTCGCCCAGACTGGAGTGCAGTGGCCACTCCTGGCCACCACAGCCTCGACCTTCTAGGGCTTCGGTGATCCTTCTGCCTCAGCCTTCCAAGTAGCTGGAATTACAGGCACGTGCTACTACACCCGGCTAATTTTTGATTTATTGTAGAGATGAGGTCTTGCCAAGTTGCCCAGGCGGGTCTCGAACCTGCAGGCTCAGGCAATCCACTCACCTCAGCCTCCCAAGGCACGGGATTACAGGCTGAGCCACCAAGCCCGGTTAATATACAGATTTAATTCAACACAAATTAAGGTTTCTGAAAACTAGTTATTGAACATGAAACTCATTTGGAAGAATAGAGAAAAAAACAGTTTCTTAAAACTTTAAGGTAGAGTGCCATTTTTTTTTTTTTAAATCAACAAAGCCCTTCTCGGGAAGAAGGTGATGGAAGAGACTGCTGGCTCCAGGCTCTGCCTCACTACTGCAGCACCTAGCTGGACACTGGCAGCAAGGACTGCAGAGCAAGCACAGTGAGGGAGCCCAGAGGCAGAGCCCCACTGGAGAAGGTGAAAGAGGCACCCTGCCTCTATCTTGAAAACTGGGCAGGAAAGTGCTCCAGCTTGCTCACCATGGAGCAATAGACCCAACCCAATCTCTGTGACCAGATGATTAACTACTCAGGGGTTGATTGTGACCCAGAGGAAATATCCTGAAAGCACAAACTCCAGAGAGACAGGATGAGGGCTGAGTCTCAGGTACCCCACTGCTACTCTGATTCAGCTGTGGGACAAAGGGTATGGCCAGAAATGGATGAGGAAGACCTCCAAAGAGACCAGTGGTGAGTTGGGGCTGACCCAACCCCCTCCTACCCAGCAATTCTCTGAATGTCAGACCCATACAACTGGAGCACAATTGAGAGGGAGGAACCCAGGCAGAGCCTGGACATCAGCCGCAATAGGAGGACTCCACTCCAAGATAAGCCTGGCTGCGGAGCTCCCTGCCAGTACCTGGGGAAGAGACAATCCTATACCTCCCCAGGAGAGGGAGATCCCCCTAGAGTGGGAGGGGAGGACTGAAGTCCCACTCACCCTCACTGCCTCCTCCTCCTTCCCTGGGCCAGACACTGGGGAGATTAAGAATGAAGACAATGAGGCCGAAGCTCTGCAGGAGACAGCAGAGGGGCAGCTGAGAGGAACAATTACAGAAAGTGCCATAAGAGGGCAGGGTTTTTGTTATTGTTGTTTGTTTAATTTTTAAAATATTTTTCCTTTGTGAATGAATGTGTATGTGACAGTTCAATCTGCATCACCCCAACCCTTATTTTTCTTTCTTCTTTTATTTTTTGTTTTCTGTTTATGTGTGTATGTGAAAGATTGAGTATAACTTTGTTTTTTGGTTTGTTTTTGCTTTTTTGTTCTCTTTTTTTTTTTTAGTTTAATGTGTGTGAATACATGTGTGAGAGTTTGATTTGAATTCCTTTTTTTCTTTTCTTTTTTTTGTCTTTCTTCTCCTTTCATTTTGGGTTGGGCATGCGTATGTGTGTTTGGTTTTCTTGTTTTTTTTTTGTTGTTGTTGTTTTTTGTTTCATTTTGCTTTGTTGTTATTCCAGTTTGTTTTGGGGTGTGTGTGTGTGTGTGTGCGCGCGCACGTACATGTGTATTTAATTGATTTTTGCTTTAGTTTCTGCTCTTGTTGTTTTGTGTCTTTTAATTTTTTTATTTTTGTCTGTCTTATTTCATTCTACATTTCTCTGTACTCCTCACTGCTGTTACTGTATCTTGGACTAAGGGGGTACACACATGTACCTATTGCATTGTCATGCAGGGTGGTGGTAGGGAGGTGGTCTCAAGGAACCCATACCACAATCAGTGAACATTGTGATTCGTAAGTAGTTTCTGAATCCTAGCTCCCCATCCTCCACCTTATTTGACTCTCAAAACTACAACAGACAGCAAAGCTTCCCATCCACAGTCCTGTTTCAACAAATTCAGAGCCCTGATCAGGGAAGAATAGAGGGCTGAGCAAAGATCACAAGTGAAAGCCTCTCCCACTGCCACTGAATAACAGAACTAAACAGAAAAGAAAGAGATCTGTCACAAATGAGGAAAAATCAACAGAAAAACACAGATAATTCTCAGTGTTGCAAAGAGAAAACATCTGAAAAAGCAGACCTCAGAGCCCAAACAATGGAAGTCATCAAAGACTGGCCCCAGAATACAACAGGGATTAGGGAATGGAGGGAAAGAGTGAATAAGTCTCAAGAAAGACAAGATGCAACACTGAAAGAACTTGGAACAGATTTTGGCCATAAAAAATTTCATCCAGGAATTAAATAACAAGATGGTAAGCATGGAAAGCAGAATTAATCAAGCAGAAGAAAAGAATCTCAGAATTTGAAGATGAAAATGTGGAATTTACACAATCTGTAAAAAACATAGAAAACTCAGAAAGAAAGAACAAAGCCTGCAAGAGATGTGTGATTACATCAAGAGACCGAACCTATGCCTGATTGGTATCCCAGAAGAAGAAAGGGAAATGGAGAACACCTTGGAGTAAGTATCCCAGGAGGTTATCCAAGAAAATTTTCTCCATCTCACCAGAGATGTGACCATCCAAACATAAGAGATACGGAGAACCCCCACTAGACATCAAATGAGAAGACTAATACCTAGACACACAGTAATTTGTCTACACAAAGTAGGCACAAAAGAAAACATCCTAAAGGCAGCAAGAGAGAAAAGTCAGACTTATCTATTGGGGAAAACCAACCAGAATAGTAGCAGACCTATCAATAGAAACACTACAAGCTAGAAGGGACTAGAGTTCAGTATTCAAAGTCCTCAAAGATAAACAATTTCAACCAAGAATTTCCTACCCAGTCAAGATCAGCTACATCAGTAATGGAAAATTAAAATCCTTCCCAGACATCCAATCCCTAAGAGATTATGCAGCTTCCAGACGAGCCCTATAGGAGACACTTAAAAAGGTAATAAGCACAGAAGAAAGAAAAAAAAGAATGACTATGCACTTTCCAAGAGAATACCAGAACACAGAATCAACAGAGAATACATCGTGGCTGCAATCTTGAAAACATACACACGCATCAACCCCAAACCCAAAAGAAAACAAAGAAAAAACTTTATAAGAACCTCATGACAGGGATAAACAATCATTTCAATAATCAGCCTGAATGTGAATGAACTAAATGCACCACTGAAATACACAGAATGGCAAACTGGATAAAAAACCATGACCCAATAATTTGCTGCATCCAGGATACTCATCTCACCACAAGAGACATACACAGACAAAGTTAGAGAATAGAAAAGGACTTTCCAGCTGAATGGATCACAAAAGAAGGCAGGAGTCATGGTCTTAATATCAGATAAAAGAATCTTCAAGCTATCAAAAATTTAAAGAGCCAGGCTCGGTGGCTCAGCTTGTAATCCCAGCACTTTGGGAGGCCAAAGTGAGTGAACTGCCTAAGCCCACGGGTTCAAGACCTGCCTGGGCAACTTGGTGAGACCTCATCTCTACAATAAATCAAAATGAGCTGGGCGTGGTAGCGCGTGGTAGCTACTTGGAAGGCTGAGGCAGAAGGATTGCCGGAGCCCAGCAGGTTGAGGTTGCGGTGGCTGGAAGTGGCCACTGTACTCCAGTTTGGGTGACAGAGTGAGACTCCAACTCAAAAAAAAAAAATTTTAAAGAGATACAGAAGGTCACTACATAATGATAAAAGGTTCAATCCGTCAACAAGAAATATTCATCCTAAACATATATGCACCCAACACAAAGAGTACCAGTGTTTATACAGCAACTACTAAGTAAACTAAAAAAAGATATTGACTCTAACACTATTACAGTTGGGGACTTAAATACCCCACACTAACAACCCTAGATAGATCGCTGAGGAAAAAAAAAAATCAACAAAGAGATCTGGAACCTCAACTTGTCACTCACTTAAATGGACTTAATAGATACCTACAGAATACTCCACCCAACAACCATAGAATATACATTCTACTCATCACCACATGACTGATCACATCCTTGGCCATAAATCAAGCATAAACAAATTTTGTAAGATCAAAATACTGCCATACACCTTCTCAACCACAGTGGAATAAAAATAAGTATCAACACCAACAAAATTCCCCCCAACCCATAAAGACATGGACACTAAACAGCATGATGCTGAATGACTACTGGGTCAACACAAATCAAAACAGAAATTTAAAAATTCCTGGAAACAGGAATGACATGAAAATGAAGAAATCCCACCAAAACCTAAAAATATCATAAAAATAGTTCTAAGAAGGGAATTTATATCTGTATGAACACACATCAAGAAAATGGAAAGTTCACAGGCTAAGAGGCTAACAAATCACATAAGGGAACTGGAAAGACAAGACCACCAAAACCCTACCTTTATCAGAAGAATCCAGATCATCAAAGTAAAAGCCCAAATATGGGACATAGAAGACAAGAATATCATAGAAAAAAATCAACAAAAGAAAAGCTGGTTCTTTGAAAGAATAAACTAGATTGATGGACCCCAACCAGAATAACCAAGAAAAAGAACAAAAAAGCCCAAATAAACACAATCAGAAATGCAAAAGATCAAGTGACAACTGACCCCAAAGGAATTCAAAAGATTACCAGAGATTACTATGCTCACCTGTATGGAAACAAACTTGATAACCTAAATGAAACGGAGAACTTTCTGACATCACACAACCTTCCAAGGTTGAAACAAGAAGACACTGAGACACTAAATAGACCAATAACAACCCAGGAAATTGACCCTGTCATAAGAAAACTACCTACAAAAAAAAGCCCTGGACCAGATGGCTTTCCAGTGGAATTCTACAAAATGTACAGGAGGAACTGATACCAATCCTACTGAAAGTATTCCAGGCAATTGAGAAAGATGGAATTCTCCCCAAATCATTTTATGAAGCCAATAGCACACTGATACCCAAACCAGGCAAAGACCCAACAACAAAAAAAGAGAACTACAAGCCAATATCCCTAATGAACATAGATGCAAACATTCCCAACAAGAATCTAGTAAATCGGATCCAACAACACATTCAAAAATCATCATCCACCATGATCAAGTAGGCTTCATCCCCAGGATACAGGGTTGGTTCAACATCTGCAAGACCATAATTGTAATTAAATACATCAACAGATGTAAAAATAAGAACCACATGATTATATCATTAGATGCTGACAAAGCTTTTATAAAAATCCAGCATCCCTTCTTGATAAAAACCTTCAAACCCTAGGCATAGAAGGAACATACCTCAAAATAGTAAGCACAATTTACGATAAACTCACAGCCAGAATATTGCTAAATGGACAGAAAATGGAAACATTTCACCTGAAAACCGGAATAAGACAAGGTTGCCCACTCTCATCCTTCTTGTTCAACATGGTGTTAGAAGCCTTAGCTAGAGCAAATAGACAAGAGAAGGAAATCAGGGATACCCAAATAGGAAAAGAGGAAGTTAAGTTATCCCTCTTTGTTAACAATGTGATCCAATAACTCAAAAACCCAAGAGAATCTGAAAAAAACCTGTTTTCACTGATAAAAGACTTTAGCAAAGTCTTGGGGTACAAAATAAATGCGCAAAAGACAGGTGCATTCTTATACACCAATAACAAGCAGGCAGAGAATCAAATAAAAAGCACACTCCCATTCACAGTAATCACACACACAAAAATGAAATACCTCGGCATCTTCCTAACCAGAGAAGTGAAAAACCTTTACAATGAAAACTACAAAACAC